>NC_057717.1:29514555-29526079 GCF_004010195.1 Chiloscyllium plagiosum | reverse complement strand
GGGATTTATTAAAATAATCGGAGCTGGAGTAACGAAAGGGAAGGTCTGAATTACTGACAAAAATGTGACATAAACCACAAGAAACCCTCCCTCCCCAAACACACAGAGACACATCCATAAGGACAGATGATTTCGAGAATATTCCCACACTCGATCACTCGAGAGCAGACAAATATCACTCCTTCCCAGTTCCTAAAACGGAGGGTGAAAATGTTGCTGCTTTGAAGGATTCTCTCCCAGTTTTCTGAAGACAAACGGAGTTTGGGAATTCCTATATTTTGGTCTAAATTGTGGTCAATCCTGTGTCGTGATGAAATGTAAATGCAGGGAAAACGTATTCACCCCTTTAACTGACTGAGGGGCCTTCGGAACAGTGTCTCCTTTCCCTGGAACGGGATCTCTTCCCTCGGGATTTTATCGTTTGTTCAATTCACTGACGTCTGGCCGTTCACAAAAAGTGTCAGGGACAGAACGTTGTGGGGAATGTCAGTTATAGAATGTTGGGGACAGAACGTTCCGGGGAATAACAGTTATAGAATGTTGGGGACAGAATGTTCCGGGGAATGACAGTTATAGAATGTTAGGGAAGAACGTTCTGGGAAATGTCAGTTATAGAATGTTGGGGACAGAACGTTCTGGAGAATGGCAGTTATAGAATGTTGGGGAAAGAACGTTCCGGGGATGTCAGTCATAGGATATTGGGGACGGAACGTTCTGGGGAGTGTCAGTTGTAGAATGTCTGGCACAGAACGTTCCGGGGAATGTCAGTTATAGAATACTGGGGACAGAATGTTCCGGGGAATGTCAGTTATAGAATGTTGGGGACAGAACATTCCGGGGAATGTCAGTTATAGAATGTTAGGGACAGAATGTTCCGGAGAATGACAGTTATAGAATGTTGGGGAAGAACGTTCTGGGGAATGGCAGTTATATAATGTTGGGGACAGAACGTTCCGGAGAATGGCAGTTATAGAATGTTTGGGACAGAACGTTCCGGGGAATGTCAGTTATAGAATGTTGGGGACAGAACGTTCTGGGGAACTTCTTGACCTGTCCATCACCTTTCCCCCCTTACCCACCCCACCAACATGATGTACTGTGCCTGGACACACTGTAACATTAATGGGGTGAGAGACTGAGGGTCCAATCACAGGAATGGGAATTAAAGACATTGCCAGATCAGCTGAAATGGTCAGATATACCACATTCACAATCCATCTCACAGAACCAGCCCAGACACCGTAAACCCAGGGAGATATCTGTTTACCGTGGAACACTGTGCAGACCAGGCCAGTGTACTGCTCAGTACAACCCTGCAATCTGACCCAGATTCATACATTGCACTGGTCAATACAATCCGAGAATCTGTCCAGAGTGAAACGCTGCACAGATCAGATCAGGGCATTGATCCATAAATCCAGACAATATATCTATCCAGCACGGGGAGCTGTGCAGACCACAGCAGTGCATTGATCTATAACCCCGGATTGGATATCTGTCCAGCACCAGGAGCTGTGCAGACCACAGCAGTGCATTGATCTATAAACCTCAATCAGATAGTCTGACCAGTATAGCGAACTGTGCAGTGATCACCCGTGAATTAATCTGTAAACCAGGAGCAGTTACCCTCACTGCATGTAGAACTGTGTACCCTACCACAGTGCATTGATCTATAAACCAGGAGCTGTTACCCTCCCAGCATATAGGACTCTGTACCCCACCGCAGTGCATTGATCTGTAAACCAGGAACAAGTACCCTCCCAATGTAGAGCTGTGTACACCACCCCAGTGCATTGATCTCTAATCCAGGAGCAATTACCCTCCCAGCATGTAGGACTGTGTACAGCACCCCAGTTCATTGATCTGTAAACCAGGAGCAGTTACCCTCCCAGCATGTAGGACAGTGTACCACACCCCAGTGCATTGCTCAGTAACACTGTGTTAGATCCCTGCCCAGCGTGGGAAAACCTGCACCCCTTGCTGGAAGTGACAGGATGTGCAGCTTCCACCCATTTCCAGCTCCATATCTCCATTGTGCCATGACAAGGGGGTGCTGTGGGTGTGAACATCACTGCCAGAGAGAAATGCCGGGGGAATCAGTTTAAATATCACCACATGGGAGGGGTTTGGGGTATAGACAGAAAAGGGGACACAGAGACAGTGTCATGGAAGGGTGTGTTCCCAGGTTTCAGAATGCTGAAATGTAGACACTTCGATAGCATCCTGTAACATGGGCCTGTCGTCCCAGAAAAGATGGAAAAAAGGGAAATTGGTGTGATGTCAGATGAGCATTGATTCTGCATCTTTGTATCTTGAATTGGTTTCAACAGAATTTATGACTCATTGGGCAAATTCTAACAATAATTTATCTCAGTGCTATTTTCATTGACAGTGACAGAGGGATTGTCCTCACGAGGCTGAGTTAGTTTCCTGGTACTATCGTATCGAGCTCACCTCATTAACTACCCACCCCACCCCAAGATGTCCCTCTCAGTCAATGCCAGCCTGATTCTCCCACCCATCATGGCTCACCATCGCCCGGATGCCCCTGGATATTCTGTAATCCCTGGCACTGGTGCCATCTTTAAAAGGCCAATGGGCACACGGTTGAGCTTTCTCAGGTTGGAGCTGCGCTGCACAGTTTACCCAGAGCATGGTAGATCAGGGGTAATTACACCCCGGTTTGTCGTCAGGGGCACGGAGGGCCTGGTGGATGGGCTAGTACAGAGGGGGGCCATTCTCTTCCCAGAGGGGACCACACCACCAGACCCACCGAGCATGGTCTGAGCTCACCACCCAGCTCAATGCAGTATCTGCGGTTCGAAGAAATGTCCAGCAATACATGACAAGCATCAATATCCTTCCTCATTCTGTCAGGATAAGGGTCACTGTATTCCCTCTGCTCCCTCACTCACTGCATATCTGTTGTAGCACCAGCCCCCGAACAAGGCTCATGGTCCACCACTCTCATTGCTGCAAGCAGATCCTTCTCTCTCTCTCTCTGTCTCTCTCTCTGTCTCTCTCTCTCTCTCTCCACCCCCCCCCCCCACTCCATTAATAACACTGCATGGATACAACACTGTGGACTGACTCCCTCCGTACACTTCACCATTTCCCCCCTCCACACCTACACCAGCACTAACTGCAGGGCCACCCACTCCCACCTCACTCCCTCCCTCACTTTCTCCCATTCCAGGCGAAACAGCCTGGAATAGGACAGAAAGGGCCAAGCCGGGTAGTGGAGTGCACGATATCTGTTCCCTCAGCCCCCTCCCCCCGCCATGTGGGGAGGATCATGGTATGAGCCGGAGAGGACCGGGATGCCTCGTGTGGAGATTCTGAAACATCCACGTACCACCGACCGAGTAGGGAACAGTGTTCAGTGAAGAGCAATTCTCACTTGAAACCCACTGGCAGCTCCATTTCCCCCGGTTCACCTTCGAAGCCATGGCCCTTATGCCATCTTTCTTTTGTGTTCAGTTGGTACAAATGGAATCCCCATGGTCTAGGTGGGCAGGAGGGTGGGATCACAATACATCGTCACCATCACATCCCCGGAAGGGAGCACTGAGACTCCCCCTTCCACCTCCCCCTGTAAACAGCTCAGATACTGAAAACTAATCTGTGAGAGTTACTGCTCTCCTCACTTGTCCTGACATCTTCAACAATCTGTGCTCATATACACCCAGCACTCTCTGTTCCTGAAGCCCCGTTATAATGGCACAGCCTGTTTTAAAGTGTCTTTCATTGTCTTTCCTACCAAAGTGCATCACCTCATACTGCTCTGCACTGATCCCCATCTGCCAAAAACCTGAACACTACACCAACGTGTGATTGTCCTGTTAGAGTTCCACACTGTCCAGCATAGACTTCAGAGTTCTTCCAGGTTTGGTGCCATCTACAAACATTGAGATTGTTATAGTGTCACAGTCTCCAAGAAACAACTGAAATCCTGCCCCACTCACTCGAGTGTGAGCAAGTGAAATACCGATGTATTCCCATGGACGGAGCCGAATAATGACATGCTGTCAATGGAGCAACAAAAATCCTGACACATACGGGACAGAGTAGATGAAATATTGACAAACCACAGAGCACGAGAAATCCGGATAGGCTCCATTCACCAGGGTATAATGTGATGAAGTTGAAAGTGTGTACTGTACCTTTAAGAGAGGGTGAATGCTGTTCTGAACTGACAGCTTACAAGCACCTGTGGTATGATGGCAGATCCAGAAACAGTATATTGCTACAGAGTTGGAGTCGGGTAATAAGCAGTTAAGAGAAAGGGGGTCCCAGAGTTGTGAATAGTTGATGTAAAATGTTCACTTTCAGAGTGAAAAATTAAATTAATGTTTTTTATTTAAACAGTGGATTTTGGGAATTCTCTGTCCCTCATATATTAACAGTTTACGAGGCGAATTGAGTATTTCTTTATGTTTCATTTAAGTTACTAGATGAGCTTCACGCAGTGCCCTTACAATTGCTGTGTGTGTATCTGTGTGTCTCTGCATGGGGCAGGTCTGGCAGTCTCCGTGGTGCTTAAAGTGATGCAATACCACCCTCTGCTGGCCTTCGCACGCCACTGCACAGGCATTGGCAGAGGGTGAAAACCAACAGGGATAACTTCAGAGAGGGGGAGGGGGAGGACAGCTGCTCACAGCACCATCCAAACTGATGTCTTACCCATGTACTGATCTAAATGTCCTTTAAACGTTGTAACTGTCCCTGCTTTCACCACTTGCTCTGCAAGTTCATTCCACACACATGCCAGCTTCAGTCTAAAATAATTACCTCTCATGACTTTTGTAAATCTTTTTCCTCGCACCTTAAAATATCCCTCAGTTTTGAATCCCCGACTCGAGGGAAAAGACATCAGCCCTTCAGCTTATCTGTACCCCTCATTATTTTCGCAACCTCTGTAAAGTTACCCCTTAATCCCATCCTCTCCAGTGAAAAATGTCCCAGACTATCTAGCCTCTCCTTATAGCTAACTCCCTCCATTCCCAACAACACCCAGGATATTCTGTTCTTCTCAACCCTCTCCAGCTTAATAATATCAAGGTCAATAATATTAAAGTCAAGGAATTTTAGAGGGTAGGGGAGACCAGAACTAGAGGGCATAGTTTTAAGGTGAGATGGGGAAAATTTAAAAGTGACCTAAGGGGCAGCTTTTTCACCCAGAGGATGGTGTGCCTATGGAATGAGCGGGCAGGGTGACCAGACTGGACACAGTATTCCAGAAGAGGTCTCACCAATGCCCTGTACAACCTCAACATGACGTCCCAATTCCGATACTCAAAGGTCTGACCAATGCAGTCAAGTTTGTTAAACACCTTCTTAAACACACTATCGATATGAGGCTCAGCTTTTAAAGACGGCCTAGGTCTCTGTCCAACAACACTGCCAAAGGCCCTACTTTTAATTGTGTAGGTCCTGCTCTTGTTTGATTTACCAAATCAAATACCTCGCATTAATCCAAACTAAACTCCATCTGCCACTCCTCAGCCCAGTGAGTGACATTACCACCTTCCCCATTTAATTTTAAAATTCCGTCCGCTTCTTCAGGAGGCGTGCGCACTCCAGCCTTGATTTTCACAAAGACCCTGAGCTTGGTTTGCCTTGTGTGGTTAGGGGGAAGAGAGACAGATTGCAGACACAGTCTGTGGGGAGGAGAGGCTAGACAGTCATCATTTAATTGTTTTAGGAAGAGGACAGTGACACATGAGAGTTTGGTAATACTGATCGGTGTTTTGGGGCCAGAAATTATGGTCTTTCTCCGTCCCTGGTGTTCAGTAATAAATGTCTTTTTGAGACCCTTCATTGTGCAGAGTGTGTCTGCAGGATTTCTTTCCCTAATATTGCAGACTACAGGTAATAGCAATTAAATATGTTCATAGTTAATTTCGATGGCACAACACGTGCACTTTTGTGTCGTTCAGTAATGGTAATCTGATTATAATAAATCCATACCGTATTGAAAGCTGACAGTTAAAATATGACCCAAAATCTGGGTATGGTAGTGTAGTGGGTCGTGTCCCTGTCTCTGAGCCAGAACTCTGTATTTGATTCCAATTCCTCTGGACTAGAAGGTCTGGATTCAAGTCCTGCCTGTTGCCGAGGTATGTCACAGCATGTCAGAACAGGCTGATGACCAAACACACAGGAGAATAATATTACAACTCTATGGGTATTGCTAAGTGATGCTAGTGTCCCTATCTAGGCAGAGAAAATGAGGTCTGCAGATGCTGGAGATCAGAGATGGAAATGTGTTGCTGGAGAAGCTAATTCCTGAAGAAGGGCTAATGCCCGAAACGTCGATTCTCCTGTTCCCTAGATGCTGCCTGACCTGCTGCGCTTCTCCAGCAACACATTTCCATCCCTATCTAGGCACAAAGGTCGAGGTGTAAATCCCACAGAAGTGTCTCATGATACATCTGAACAAACTGATTAAAATGGATTTAGAATTGTGACTTGATGGAGAAGGAAGGGGTGTCAGTATTGCATTTCAGAATTTAGGCCCAGGATAACTGAAAGTACAGCCATTCGTGTTGATTGAAGTCACATTTCGCAGCAGTAAAGGTTTATAAAATCAGAACGGTCATGGATAGGGTGAGTATTCAGGGTTTTTCCTCAGGTTATGGGTGTCCAAAGCTAGAGGGCATTGGTTGAAGTGAGAGGGGAAAGGTTTTGATGAGGCCTAAAGAGCAACTTTTCACACAAAGGGTGGTGTGCATATGGAATGAGCTGCCAGAGGAAGTGGTGGAGGCTGGTACAACTACAGCATGTAAAAGGAATCTGGATGCTGACAGACCTGCCGGGCTTTACCAGCAATTTCTGTATTTCTTTTAAAAATGCATTGATTTTAACACAGGTATTATGAATAAATTAAACATTTTATTTTTTAATGATGCAGGGCCATGTAAAAATATTTCAAATCGACCGAGACCATTTACTGCTAAGGGTATGGCTCTGTGTATGACAGCAGCAATGATGCACCTACATGGAACACGCAATGTGATGGAGATATATTTTGGACAATGTACAAGGAGAACTCTCATGGTCCAATTTGGGAGAGCATGACATTACTGTGTGATTCAGCTCAAAGAGGGGGAAAATGTAATCTGCCTGAGAAGAAACGGCCTATTGCACTCTCTCTCCTTCATTGTTCCTCATCACAGCAATGTGTGCGGGCTAAACAAATACTCGAAAGTCATTGTTACCATTCTTATTTTTATGGAATCCCTGCAGTGTTGAAACAGGCCCTTCAGCCCAAACCAACCTTCCCAACCCATTTCCCCCTGAGAAATGCATCTAACCTAGAAATCCCAGAACACTACAGACAATTTACCATGACCAATCCACCGAACCTACACAGTTTGAGCTGTGTAAGGAAACTGGAGCACCCATTAGAAGCTCACACAGATAAGGGGAGAATGTGCAAACTCCACAAAGACAGTCACCCAAGGCTGGAATTGAACCCAAGTCCCTGGGGCTGTGAGGCAGCACTGCTAACCACCGTGCTACCCTTTGGGTGAGCCCTGGCCAGAATTCATTGGAATCTACTCACTGCCTAAAGCAAAGGGAATTCAGCAAATCCAACTCCCCCAGGATGAAATCCCATTGCTAACAGTTGTGTGATTACAATAACTTCAGAAGCAGAATAATGTTTTGGACAATCTCACAATTTTTCCTTTTGTCATGAGCTCCAATAATATCTGGACAAAGTTCTTTCAATTTAAAATTGCAGAGAGTTTGTTTGCGTGTGTGTGTTTGTGTGTGTGTGTTTAGAAAGGAAAATATTGATTATATATTTGCAATACCCAACCAGTTTGCCATTCATCTTTCCATCATAGTTTGAGTAACATTGCTCTGGATCATAAACGTGTTGTTTTAGCAGATTAAAGAAACTAGCCTGACCTATTCCTAAAACTTACCCTCACCCAGTCTGAGACCAATATCATCTGCCATATCACCAACCTGGTTATATTTAATATCTGTTGTGAGCAGTGGAGGAGTGGGACTAGAAAAGGAAACAGTGACCCCAATAGCCAGGGAATTATAGACCGGTGAGCCTGATGTCAGTGGTGGGTAAGTTGTTGGAGGGGATTCTGAGGGACAAGATTTACATACAGTTGGGAAGGCAAGGGCTGATCGGGGTAGGCAACGTGTCTTTCTGCATGGGAAATCATGTCTCATTAATTTGGTTGAGTTCTTTGAAGAGGTGATAAAGAAGATTGATGAAGGCAGTTTGGTAGACATTGTCTATGTGGACTTCAGCAAGGTGTTCATTTAAAGAACGAAGAGCAAAGAAAATTTACAGCCCAGGAACAGACCCTTCGCCCTCCAAGCCTGAGCCGATCCAAATGTACTGTCTAAATCTGTCGGTCAATTCCTCAGCATCTGTTTCCCTCTGCTCCCCACCTACTCATGCATCTGTCCAGATACATCGTAAATGAATCTGCCGTGCCTGCCACTACCTGGCAACGTATACCAAACGCCCGCCACCCTCTGTGTGAAGTATTTACCACGTGTATCCCCCTTAAACTTTCCATCTCTCACTTTGAAAGCACGACCTTCCGTTATTGAATCCTTCACCCTGGGAAAAAGCTTGCCTCTGTCCACCCTGTCTATACACTTCATGACTTTGCAAACCACAACCAGGTCCCCCTCAATCTCCTTTTATCTAGTGAAAATAAACCTAACCTACTCAGCCTCTCTTCATAACTAGTATTTCATTCAGATTGATGGACAGATTAGAAAGTTTCGGTCACATGGGATACAGAAGAAGCTCGTCACAATTGGCTTGAAAGAAGAGGGATATTTTTCAGACTGGAGGCTTGTGAGCAGCACTGTGCTGTAAGAATCAGTACTGAGTTCACTGCATTTCATCATTTATGTAAAGGATTTAGATGTGAATATCGGGGCCATAGTTAGTAAGTTTACAGATTACATCAGAAAGGTGGTATAGTAGATTATCTCAGAGTACAACGAGACCACAATTAGATGGGACAAAGGGGCAAGGAGTGGCAGATGAAGTTTAATTTAGATAATTACGAGGTTTTGCATTTTGGGAAGGCAAATCAGGACAGAAATTAAACACTTAATGATAAGGTACTGGGGAGTGTTCTGGAACAAAGGGACAGAGTGATGCAGGTACATTGTTCCTTGAAAGTGGAGTCGCAGGTCGACGGAGTGGTGCAGAACACATTTGGCACATTTGCCTTAATCAGTCAGAGCGGTGAGTATAGGAGTTGTGGTGGTATGTTGTATCTGAACAGGATGTTGGTGAGGCCACTTTAAGAATACTGCGTACAATTCGGTTTTCTGCAGAAATTACTTAGACAGATGTCCCAGGTCTGGAAGTTTGAGCTTTAGGGAGAGGTTGATTAGTTTGAGGTGCTTTCTCCTGGAGTGTCAGAGATTGAGGAGTGACATTATAGAGGTTTATAAAACCATCAGGGGCATGGATATTCTGAACAGTCACGCTCTGCTCCCCAGGGTAAGGGAGTCCAGAACAAGAGGGCATAGGGTGAAGGGGAGAGGGCGAATGATTTAGAAGGAACCCGAAGGTAAATGTTTCACACAGAGAGTGATGTGTGTACAGAAAGTGCTGTCAGAGGAAGTGGTGAAGGCGGTTACAGTCGCACATTTAAAAGTATCTGAGAGGAGGGATATTGGCCAAATGCTGGCAAATGGGACGAGATCAGATTTGATATCTGATCGGAGTGAACAGATTGGACTAACGGGTCTGTTTCTGTTCTGTATGATGCTCTGATTCTATAAGAGGGATGATGAAAAATTCTGAAAGGTCCTTTCAAGTCGGAATTCTCTTCACTGGAAGTTTATCGTGCCTCTATGTTCACAATGATTGAACGCTGCGTTAGTTAAATATTTGACAGAGAAGTGAGTCATGCTTAATGGGATGCAGTCAGGAAAGTGGGGCTGAGACCACAACCTGATCAGCCACAATGTTAGTGCCTGGTGGAGAAGGCTCAAAATATCTAATAACCCATGTCCCATGTTCCTCAGTCCCATGTTTCTGTGTTCCGTTCAGCTACTCAAACCTGCTAGACTGGAACAGTTGGAGGCCATTTACTCCTATAAACTGGTGCACAGAAACAGAGAAGACCATTCAGCCTCTCAAGACTGTCACACACGTTTTGAGGTGATTTAGGAAATGTAATGAAAGAGGCCCCTCATCTCTCTTTACAAAACTTCCCCTATCTGCAACTTGTGCTTCATTTGTTAGTCATGTTGTAGAACCAGAATACAGCCCACATACCTCACCAAGCAATGACTCACAAAATCGTCTGGTCTCCCTGACTGCAATATGCAATAACAGAACATTCATGAAAATAACACCCACTAACTTTCCAATAACAGAATGTGAGAACATCAGAAACAAGGGCAGGTCGTTCACTCCCCAAACCTGCCTTGCCCTTCACTAAGATCGTGACTGATCTGCTCTTGGTCTCAAATCCTCTTTCATACCCAATTCTTCATTGCCCGCAACTCTCTGACAGATCAATATCCATCCATTTCCTCTTCAAATACTTTCAGTCATTTGGCTCCCGAACACTCTTGAGAAGAGAAATCCTGACATTCAATGCTACCTGTTTGAAGAAAACACGTGCTGCTCCTATACCATGGCCTATTGATATGAACAAAACAGGTTGAGTCAAGGAGAAAGTGAAGACTGCAGATGCTGGAGATCAGAGCTGAAAATGTGTTGCTGGAAAAGCGCAGCAGGTCAGGCAGCATCCAAAGAACAGGAGAATCGACGTTTCGGGCATAAGCCCTCATTCCTGAAGAAGCGTAAAAATGACTGGCCCTGATATCAAGGCAGTGATGTACTTCTGTTGACATCAAGGAGCTGGACTTGATGGGAATTAGAGTAAACTCTCCAGTGTTTGGAGTCAAACATAGCACAAAGGAAGATGTTCATCATCTCACTCCTGTGTCAGCTCTGTGGGAGATCCTCAGGGTATCTTCCTCTTCACAAACATCTTCAGCTGCTTCATCAATGCCTCCCCGCCCCCACCCTCCCCACCATAAGATCAGAAGTGAGGATGGTCACTGGAGATCCCACTATGTTCAGAACATTTTGTCCCCAGTCAGCTCCTGAACCAGCTTGTGTCTATGTGCAGCAAGACGCAGACTCCTTTGAGACTTGTGCTGTTAAAGATTCTTTAACATTCATGCGCACTGCCTGACACTGCGCATTGCCACAGTAAAATAAGTGTTCATTCAGCACCTAACGCTGGTTTCACAGGAATATGAGGAAGCCATTCAGCCCATTGACACGATTGGAGAAGAAGAGGAACAGCCCATTCATTGCCTCCAGCCTATTACTCAGGAAGCGAAGGAGTATAGTGTGATGGACCACACCAGAGCCTGTCGAAAATATTTGAAGGCCTTGACTCTAATGTTTTCTTATTTTAAAGGAAATGTAAAGTTTCTGTTCCAGATGCAATGTGACTGGTCAAACTACTTGGTGGTAAGCAAAATACCATCTATTTCAACA
>NC_057717.1:29503069-29514346 GCF_004010195.1 Chiloscyllium plagiosum | reverse complement strand
CAAAACCCAGAGATCCTAATCTGTGAGAGCTGGCCACACCCATTCAGGCTGCATTAAGATTAACCTAAGGCCTCGCCAGCTGTCCACTCAAGTGGTCTGAACTAGCCAGCTTGGTAACAAACATTCAATCTCTCTCTTAAAAGAAACCAGGACAAAATAACCTCTTAAAGCTGCAGCATTGTCGCACTTGTCAGCACATCGAACTGTCAAACGAGAACTAGGGGTAACCCAGTCTGGCCCTTGGCCCAGTCCAATCGGACGAGGAAGAAGCCAGTCTGTCCCTTGAGCCACTTACATAGGAACTGTAGGAGGCTATTCCTACCTCAATGCACTTACAAGGGGGTAGAATGAGGTAATTTATGCTGATTCCTGATGAATCTCTTATGCCCAATACGTCAATTCTCCTGCTCCTCGGATGCTGCCTGACCTGCTGTGCTTTTCCAACAATCGACGCTGTACTCTGATCGCCAGCATCAGCAGTCTTAAGTGTCTCCTAATTGATGCTCCAACATGATGAACAAGTGGAGCAGAGGCTGCACAGACAGACTGCTCCACGTTGTTCCTCTTGGCTCCATTGCTTATGATACACACGTGGGACTTTGACGTAGTTTTCTAGTGGTGAGCAGGGAAGCCATATGTCTTGTGGAACCTTCCATCTCCGAGAAGACAGCCTGGTGTTCTTTATGCAGGGCGGAAGATGGTGGGAATGGCTACCTGTTTCAGATGGAAGGTATTGTGGTTGCTGTTGGGGATTGTGAGCACTATGACATTCAGTACGGGTTCACACGCCGACTGCACAATAACGTGAGGAGAGTTAATTAAGGCATATAAACTATTAGGAAAGCCACGTTAGACTGATGAATGGACTCTCTAAGTTCAAATAATGCTGATCTTGTTCATGTTGATCATGTCTAGTGCACGTCTTGTTCAATGTAACCTGTATGCCTTACTCTATCCAAGCCTATTTCCCCCCTATGATCTGTCTGACCATGCTTACTATGATCTGCCTCCACTGCTCATAAATAAAGTGTTTCCCTGTACTGAGGTACACGTGACAATAAATCAAACCAATCAATCCTGGGTAAAGTATGGAATTTCTCACCCTGTCAATGTCTGTTTTGGAAATAAGTGATCGCTGCCACTCCTCGTGTTTCAGCATCGCCATTTCTTCTTCTCTCACAGCTCTACAGATTAAACACTCAGCTTATTCATTCTATCCTCATGTTACCATCACCCGAGTCTGTAGGAAGGAGATAATTCCTCACAAAGGTGATCAAATCTTTACAGAGTGCCCATAATGCTCTCTCAGCAAGGCTCTACAACAGCCGGAAGATGGCTTTACTTATGTACTCGAAACATCTTACAGTGAAGGACAGCATACCATTGACTGCACCCATTACTTACACAGAGTAAGATTCTGAGCAGTCAGCATACACTTGTGAGTCGGAGATCATTCTTCCCAAATTTGTTAGAGTTCTTTGATGAAGTGACCAAGAAGGTTGATGAGGGCTGATCAGTAAACGTAGTGTCTATGGATTTCAGTAAGTCCTTTGATAAGTTTCCACATGGCAGCATGCTCTGTTCCACAAGGTTACATTGTGTGGAATGCTGGGGAAACTGGTTAATTGGATACACAGTTGGCTTGATGGTGGGAAGCAGAGGCTTTAGTGGAAGGATGCTTGTCAGACTGGAGGCTGGGTCGATGGCTGTTTGTTATCTATGATTTGGTTGAGAATGTACAAGGCATGATTAGTAAGTTTGAAGATGACATTGAAATAAGTGGTCGCGTGATCAGTGAGGAAGTTTACCAGAAATTGCAGCAGGACTTTAATCACGTGGGGAGGTGGGCCGAGAAATGGCAAATGGAATTTAATATAGATGTGTGAGTTCTTGCATTTTGGAAACTCAATTCAAGATAGGAGATTCATGGTGAATGGGAGCGCCCTATGGGGTGTAGTGGGCAGAGAGACCTTGGTGTTCAGGTGCACGGTTCCCTGGGAGTGGAATCACAGGTAGACAGGGCAGTGAAAAAGACATTTGGTACACTGGCCTTCATCAGGCAGGACACTGAGTATAGAAGTTGGGAATTTATGTTGCAGTAACACAGGACTTTGTGACGGCCGCACTTGGAGTATTGTGTTCAGTTTTGTCACCTTTGTTATAGGGAGGATGTTATGAAATTAGAAAGAGTGCAGAAGAAATTTACAAGGACGTTGCCAGGACCCAACGGTCTGAGTTAGAGGGAGAGGTAGGACAAGCTAGGTCCTTTTCTATAGAGTGTAAGAGACTGAGGGGAGACCTTATTGAGCTGTATCAAATTATGAATGATATGGATAGGGTGAATGCCCTCAGTGTTTTCCAAGGGAGAATCGAGGACAAGATGGGATCAGTTTAAGGTTAGAGGGGAAGGAATAAAAGGGAACCTGAGGGGCCACTTCTTTACACAGATGCTGGTACGTGGATGAGCTGCTAGCAGATGTGGCCCCTCAGATTTACCTGCCATTTCTGCCACGCTTCTGACTTCTTGAACTTTCTGTTCAGTCACATGAATTCTTACCCTCTCTGGAAGTGAGTCTTTAAACTCCTCCAGCAGAATAATCTCCCTTCAAGCCTTACAGGTCTTATCCATTTTTAAGGCCCGCACCCATCTATCAAAGTGACTGTGGTTAACTCTTTCAAATGCAACATAAGTCTGACCTGGTTTTGTCTCTATATTTCAGAACCTCTGTCTATATTCTTCTAGTACCAAAGCATAACCACTCAAAATAGCCCGTTTGACATCTGCATAATCTCTTGACCCGTCATCTGACAGCGCTGCACATACCTCACGAGCTGTGCCCACCAGCTTAATCTGAAGGAGCATTACCCACAAGCTCACTGGACACACCATCTGCCGAGCCATTTTTTTCAAATGAAATAAAAACAGATTTTAACATTTTACTCACCGAAATATGGCAATGAATTAACATAGCTGCATACATCGCTACGTTCTCCCTTCATCTCTCTCCTGATAATTTAACTTTCTTGTCTAATTCCCAACTTCTGAATTTCAAATCCTCTCTCTCTTTTTCCTCTCTTTCCCTTTCTCTTTGTTCTCGCTGTGTTTCTGTCCCTTTTTTCATCTTTTAACTCCAGTTGCCATATTTTCAATTTAAGTTTTTTCTGACTCTACTGTAGTTGCCTGTTTCTCTGACACACCAAAGTGCTTGACCATCTCAATTACAATTTCAGCTTTCCTTTTATCCCTGGTTAAACCCAATTCCAAACTATTTGCTAATTCTAAAAATATTCCTTCTTCTGTCTTTGTAAATTTCCTTGGCAAATTTGGGAACCTCTTTAGTGTAATTAAAAGCCATTTCTCTCACTTTTAATTTAACCAACCACAAGTTAAAAGAATTAAATGAATTTTCCCACCGGTTTTATTTGAAGATCTAGGTGACTAATTGCTATGTGTTGGAATCTGCTGGGACCTTTTGCACCCCAAATCTGTTCAAATCTGTCCAAATCCCATATGGCAAGGCCGCAAACTGTTATGACATCAATATTGAACCCCTCTATTAATTAAAACCACACACCCAGAAAAGCGCACCTCACATCAAAATCTGTTAAAACGTGGGTGACAGAGAATTCCTAAGTCCCACTAATTAATGAAAAATAGCAATTTATATGTATGCAAGTTAGCTCGCTAAACGTGAAGGTCTGTTATCAGACGTTTCATCACCATGATTAGATGACATCCTCAGTGATAGTCTCTGCTGAATTGCTGGTGGTATGTCCCACCTCTTTATTTACATGTCTTGGTTTCTTAAGGTGGGTGATGTCATTTCTGTTTTTTCTATTACAAGACAAGGTAGATAGGATCTAAATTTATGTGTTTATTGATTGACTTCTGGTTAGAATGCCATTCCTCTAAAAATGTCCTTGTGTGTCTCAGTATGTGCATGTGTTGTTCCAGTCAAAGTGATGCCCTTCTCTGTCTGTATTATGGAACATAGTGACAGTGGGTTTCCCCACATGTGGGAGGAGCTGGCCAGATTAAATTGGAATGGGAGCCGAGCAGGGAAGACCATGGAGCAGCAATGGCAGGGGTTTCTGTGGATAATTTGGAGGAGATCAGAAATTCTCCCAAAAAAGATGAAACATACTCATGGTAGGACAAGGCTGCCATGAGTGATAAGGCATCAAACCAAAACAGAAAGCACACAATGGGAATCCAGAGAATTAATTGGTTCTGACGTTTGCATCACTGACACTACAGAGCTCTTAATCATGGTCAAGGAGAGAAACAGAGGGAAAAATATTACTCAAGGAAAAAGATTCAGATGAATTAAACAAGTGAATTAAAATCAGTAAAATGTTTTTATGGAATGTGTCAGATTGGAAGCATGACCTCAGCAGAATGAGAAAATGAAAATGAAAGTGTTACCACATCAGAAACCAGATTAGGTGAGTGAGTGCAGGGCTGATGGGTGAATGGGTCTCAGTGAGAATTGGAGGACAGACAGCAAAATTGCATTGCAGTTATTGCGGCTGGAAACTGCGTATTTATGTAGGTGTTGTAGACCAGCGGGAGAAGCAGATCTGCATTCAACCACAACCTGTAACTTTTTGCCCAGGGATAATCTCCTTAGTCTGCCATTACAATCGACACGATCTATGGCTCAGTGACAAGTGTGGGTGAACATGTCAGGGTCAGAACCATGTGAACCTAAACCTGATGCTAACCCATTAAGGTTACTGCACTTGACCAACAGATTTGATTGAGGCTCCGCAGTCCTGCCACATTCAGTCATAAATGGTAATGGGCGATTAAACAAATGACTGGAGGCAAGGGATCCACAAACATCCCCATTCTAAATAATCGAACAGGCCTACACATCAGAGTAAAAGACAAGGAAATAGTATCTGTACCTGAACCAGAAGTGTTGAGTTGATAATCCAAATCGCCCTCGCTATGATGCCCACAGACTCACAGATGCCAGTCTTCAACCATTATCGAAAAATGATGCACATGATGTATAAAATTCATAAAACATTGTTTGATGCTCATCTAAAGTGATATGTTCCCTTCTCTCAATGTTCCCTCCTTTTTCTGGAATACTCTAATCTCTCATTCTTATCAGGATGTGTGTTATAAACTCTTGTTTCTGGTATTCCAACTTATTTCAGTTAATCCCCTTTCTACCGGGACTTCAATACATTGGCCTGCTGGGTTCTTTCCAAAGCTACTGTCTGTCATATTATTGGAGATTAAAATTCTGGCATCAGACCCAGCATTTGAACACATTACTCTGTTGTACATGCACTGTACAAAGGACCACAATACACAGGAATTGACAACACATTGAGGGATGTGCATCTACTTCTTTCAATAATCTAGTTTTCTCATTTTTCACATTTCCTCATCTATATCCTCTCTCCCATTCTCTCTTTGTATCTAGTTAAGAAATCTGCCAATTATTCTTTATGCCCCATCTCTCAAGACTCATTCTTTTGGTTTATATCTATTGCTGTCTTCTTGATGTAATGTGATTATAATTGAGCAATGTCACTACAATGACATGTGGGAGGAGCTGGCCAGATTAAATTGGAATGGGAGCCGAGCAGGGAAGACCATGGAGCAGCAATGGCAGGGGTTTCTGTGGATAATTTGGAGGAGATCAGAAATTCTCCCAAAAAAGATGAAACATACTCATGGGAGGACAAGGCTGCCATGAGTGATAAGGCATCAAACCAAAACAGAAAGCACACAATTTGGTGAAGATGATTGGGAATCCAGAGAATTAATTGGTTCTGAAACTACATAACGTTTGCATCACTGACACTACAGAGCTCTTAATCATGGTCAAGGAGAGAAACAGCGGGAAAAATATTACTCAAGGAAAAAGATTCTGATGAATTAAACAAGTGAATTAAAATCAGTAAAATGTTTTTATGGAATGTGTCAGATTGGAAGCATGACCTCAGCAGAATGAGAAAATGAAAATGAAAGTGTTACCACATCAGAAACCAAATTAGGTGAGTGAGTGCAGGGCTGATGGGTGAATGGGTCTCAGTGTGAATTGGGGGACAGACAGCAGAATTGCATTGCAGTTATTGCAGCTGGAAACTGCGTATTTATGTAGGTGCTGTAGACCACAGCAGCGGGAGAAGCAGATCTGCATTCAACCACAACCTGTAACTTTTTGCCTAGGGATAATCTCCTTAGTCTGCCATTACAATCGACACGATCTATGGCTCAGTGACGAGCGTGGGTGAACATGTCAGGGTCAGAACATGTGAACCTAAACCTGATGCTAACCCATTAAGGTTACTGCACTTGACCAACAGATCTGATTGAAGCTCCACAGTCCTGCCACATTCAGTCGTAAATGGTAATGGACGATTAAACAAATGACTGGAGGCAAGGGATCCACAAACATCCCCATTCTAAATAATCGTACAGGCCTATACATCAGAGTAAAAGACAAGGAAATAGTATCTGTACCTGAACCAGAAGTGTTGAGTCGATAATCCAAATCGCCCTCGCTATGATGCCCACAGACGCCAGTCTTCAACCAGTTTGATTCGCTGCACGTGACATGACAGCTGAATACAGTAGATATGACAAAGGCAATGGGCCCTGACCCCATTCCTGCAATAGGACTGAAGACTTGTGCTGCACAACAAGCCGTGTCCCTGGGGAAGCTGTTTCATTCCAGCTCCAACTCTGACATCTCCCTGGCAATGTGGAAAATTACTCAACTATGTCCAGTCCCTGAATAGGAGAATAATTACAATCTGACCAATTACCACACCCTCAGTCCCATCACGACAGTCAAATTGGTGGGAATACTTTTTGATGGAGCTGTCAAGTAGCACCGAAATAATCAGGTCAGTGTGGTTTCAGACACACAGACGTGTGATAAACGCTTCAATAGTCTCTGAATCGGCCAAGCAAGACACTCAAATGTATCAAACTGTTCCGAGGTCTTAAAAAATAAAACCAGACTGAACACCCAGCACCAGCCTCTGTATCGGAAAAGGGAACGGTAAACACAATCCTGTCGACCCTGCAGAGATCTCCTTCCTAACATCTGAGAGTTTGTGACAACTTTCCCACAGACTACACAGAAACACCGGTAAAGGAGGAGGTTGTAAAACACATTGAGCCTCCCCAATTCCAGTTCATGTTCAAACATCTCCTCAATGCACTTATCCCACACTATGAATATATCCGTTAATGTGAGTAACCTTGGAAAGTTATAAATAGGAAGTATAGTAGTCCCTTTGGTCCATCGAGTTTGCTACCCAATTCAGTATAATGATGGCTGGCCTTTTCTATCCAAACCGTACTCCTGCTCTCCCACCATTCCTTTACTGTCTCTAAATCCGTATTTATATTCAGTGCGTTGGCTTCCAGGTTCCAGCACATTCCCCAGGTTCACCAGTCTCTCAGTGCAGACATTTGTTGTCATCTCAATGCAGAATGGCCTGTCTGTACCTAAAACTGTGGCCCCTTGCTTTAGACACCACAGCCTGGGGAATTATCATCCCTGCTTCCAATGTATCTCACCCTGT
This sequence comes from Chiloscyllium plagiosum, assembly GCF_004010195.1. Classification (NCBI taxonomy): domain Eukaryota; kingdom Metazoa; phylum Chordata; class Chondrichthyes; order Orectolobiformes; family Hemiscylliidae; genus Chiloscyllium; species Chiloscyllium plagiosum. The sequence continues at coordinate 29,506,786 of NC_057717.1, read as the reverse complement.
CAGAGTTTTTTATATATCTCACTGAGGTCTCCACACGTTTTCCTCAAGCCCATGGAATACAGGCCCAGTCGCCCAAACTCTGCTCCTACAACAAGCCTGTCATCACAAAGATTGGTCTGGTTATCCTTCACTGCGCTCCCTCAATGTCAGGTTTGTCCTTTGTTAGGTACAGAGACCAAAACTGCACACAATACTGCACAATGTTCGAGAGGGGGTCTCACTAAGGAACTGTACAGCTGCAGTAAGACACCCTTACTCCTGGACTCAAATCCCTCTGAAATGAAGGTCAACACACCATTTATCTTCCTAACTGCTTTCTTTTTTGCAATATTGTTTTCAGTGACTGGTGTACAGGGCGATCCAGATCATTTGCAATGTTACAGCTCCCCAATTGGTGGCTCTATGTACACTGGTCAGCGTGCCAATGCCATTCCCAGTGTTGACTTCTGGGTTCAGACCTCACTGTGCTGCAGGGACCTGGGAGGGCTGTGCAGAAGGAAACAACAAAAAGGAGCATATGTCTCTTTGTAGATCAACATATTTCAAACAATCCCTTTTTGAACGATAGGCTTCCAATCTATTGTTCCCACCAAAGGGCACACCGTCACCTCTATCCACATTGCTCTCCATCTGCCACGTATTTGCCCATTCACTCCACTTGACTTAGTCACCTTGAAGCTATTTTACAACCTCCTCACCCACTCACAATCCAACATCCTTTATTTCTTTCAGCAGGTTGGGATATATTGTATTTAATTCCCACAACCAAATGTTTCATGGGTATTGTGAACAGCTGGGGCCTGAGCACCGATCCCTATAATACCTAAGCAACCTTCCTCTGTTAAATTAAAAAAAATCCTGAATCTGGGTGCGACTGGCTGGGCCAGTACTTATTGCCTGTCCCTGGTTGCCTTTGAGAAGGTGGTGATGAGCTGCCTTGTTGAACCGCTGCAGTCCACTGTGGATTCAGTGAATAAATGTTGCTGAACATTGTGCAATCAATGGCGAACATCCCCACTTCTGACATTAAAATGGAGGGAAGGTCATGAATGAAGCAGCCTTGAAGATGTTTGGACCTAGGCCACTGCCCGAGGGATTCCTCCAGACTTGTCCTGGAGCTGAGTTGACTGACCTTTATCAACCAAGACCATCCTCCTAAATGTCAGGTATGATTCTAACCAGCGGGGAGTTTGCCCCTGATACCCATTGATTCCAGTTATCCTAAGTTACCTGATGCCACATTTGGTCAAAGGCAGCCGTGTTTTAAAGAGCTGCCATTCTCACCCCACCTCTAGAATTCAGCTCTTTTGTCCATGTTTGAACCAAGGTAATGAGGTCAGGAGCTGGGTGACCCTGGTGGAGCCCAAACTGAGCGTTATTGACCAGGTTATTGCTGAGCAGGTGCTGCTTGAAAGCACTGACACCTTCCATCACTTTACTGATTGGTAATTGGCCGGTTGGATTTGTTCTGCTTTTTATGTATAGGAGATGCTTGGGTAATTTTCCACGTAACCGGGGAAATGTCGTTGTTGTAACGATATTGGAACAGCTTAGTTAGGGCAGTCACAAGTTCTGCAGCACAAGTTGTCAGTACTATTGCCAGAGTGTTGTCGAGTATCCAGTGTCTCCAACTGAATCTGGATATCGCGTGGATTGAATCAAATTGGCTGATGACTGGTAACTGAATTGTTGAGGACCACTAGAGGAGGCCGAGATGGATCATCCACTCAGCACTTCTGACTGAAGATTGTTGCGAGTGCATTAGCCTTATCTTATACACTGAAGTGCCGGGCTCTTCCATCATTAAGGACTGGAATATTTGTGGAATATTTTTAATGGCTGTGAGGATACCTGTGATAACTTTCCTCTCAGGAATTAAATTCCTGACCCCAACACTCTCTGGGTAAAAGATAACTGTATTTTAATCCTCACTAAATCTCAAACCCTTCACTTTAAAAGTGTGCTCCCTTGCTCTTGGCCCTCTGACTAAAATGAACAGCTGTTGTCGATCCACTCTCTACATGCTCCTCATCATCCTGTCCTTCTGAATGACATCTCCCTCAGCCTCCTCTGCTCCAAACTAAACAACCCAAGCTTACCCAGCCTCTCTCCATAGCTGCTATGCTCCATCCCAGAGAACATCCTGGTGAATCTCCTCTGCACACCTTCCAGTACCATCACGTCCTTGCTGTAATGTGGCTCCCAGAATTACACACAGTACTCTGTATTGGTCTCACCAAAGCCGTGAATAGCTGTTGTAATTCACGCCCCGATTAATAATTGTCAAACCCAAGGTCCACTTCTTAACTAACGTACTACCCTGTCCAGTCACATTCAGGGGTGTGTGGAGAAGCACCCTCTGAGCTTCCTAGTGTGCTGTCATTCATTGAGTCCTCCCCGTCTGGTTCCTTCTTCCAAAGTGTGTCTCATCATATTTATTAGGTTTACGTTCCATCTACCATTGATCTGCCCATCTGACCAATCTATGTGTATCTTTCCGTGACATAAGACCTTTCTCTTCACTACCAACCAACTAGGCAAACACAAACTTACCTATCACAACCCCCACCCCCTTCACCCACCCACCTCCGTTCACAGCTGCGCCATTTATGAATACCACAAACAATAAGGGACACAACACTGATCCCTGTGGTACACCAGGGGACACTGGTCTCTAGTCACACAAACAGCCTTCTCCCACCACCCTCTGACTCCTGCCACGGAGACAATTTTCGTTGTAACTTGTCAAGTTATCCTTCATTCCTGAGAGTTTACTTTATTTTTCATTTTCCCATGTGGAACTTTGTCAAAGGCCTTGCTGCAAAACTAATTAAGCGACCTCCTCAAACTAATTCACATTCGGTAGGTGTGACTTCCCTCTGATAAAGTTCTGATTATTATCCCTGATTAAGCCTTGCCATTCTGATTGGAGTTCAATTTTCTCCTTCCCTATTTTCTCCAGTAATTTCCCTAACAGTGATCTAATACTTGCTTGTCTATAGTTCCCAGTCTATCTCTTCCATCCTTACTTTAAAGTGGAATCGCATTAGCTGTTTTCCAGTCCTCTGTCACCTCCCCTATGGTCAGATTCTAATTAAATTTTTCAGTCAGGGTCTTTCCTCCCTTGTCTCCCACAACAGTCTCTGATACAACTCAGTCAGACCTGGCAATCAGTCCAATTTTCTACCAGCGAAAGCCTTAAATTCCTGCTCACATTTTACATCAATCTGTTCAAGAGCTTCCCCATCCAAGTTCTTGAATTCTGTACCTGCCTCCTCCTTCTCCCAAGTAAAACAGATGTGAAGCTCTCATGTTATAATCTCTCAAAGTTCTCCAGCTTCACACACAGATTGCCCCCTAGGTTTCTAATGGACACTAACTGTTCACTGATTACTCTTTTCTGCTTGTTGTCCGTGCAGAATATCATGGGATTCTCCCTAATCTCGCCTGCTTGCACTTCTCCATGTCCCTCTGTTATTCAGTCCCCTCTATATTTCTAAGTTTCTAAGATTCATTACAATCACGTCTCATTATTTGAAATTCGAGATCACAGGCTGAGTTTCCCAATCAGAAAATCTTGCCATCTTAGGTATTAATCTGCAGAATGCCTTTTGCAGTTCCTCTGTACTCAGTATATTCTTTCTTAGATGGGGACTACACATCAGTACACAATACTCTCAGTTTTGTCTCAGCAACACGCTATGCAAGGGGTGTACG
>NC_057717.1:29497281-29500422 GCF_004010195.1 Chiloscyllium plagiosum | reverse complement strand
CCCCACTTTCTCCTCGCACCTTCATGGCTTGCCTGACTCAGATTCATAACCGTTACTTCAAATAAAACAAAAACTGTCGTGTACTCAAACAGCATAAAAGAAAACCAATAGAGGCAGCACCGTGGCTCATTGTCTAGCACTGCCGCCCTCACAACAACAGGGATCCCTGTTTGATTCCAGCCTCAGATGACTGTCTGTGTGGAGTTTGCACATTCTCCTCACGTCTGCATGGGTTTCCTCTGGGTGCTCCGGGTTCCTCCCACAGTCCAAAGATGTGCAGGTCAGGTGAATTGGCCATATTAAACTGCCCATAGCGGTAGGTGCATTAATCAGAGGGAAACCGGTCTGGGTGGATTACTCTTTGGAGGGTTGATATGGACTTGCTGATCCGAAGGGCTTGTTTCCATACTGTGGGGAATCGAATCTCAAAATAAAAAGTTGCAGTCACTATTCCCAAAAGGTCGTTTACAGCAAAGTTTTCAATTAGCTCTTCTGATCATCCAACACCAATTCCTAAATAACCTGATCTCGAGCTCGGTGCTCAAAATAATGTTAATGCAAACCATCTCACAGGTGCTCATGAAAACCATTTTTCCCAGCATTAGCATTCCGTTGGGTTAGCACAGCTTAAACAGTACATTATTAATGCAGTACACAGAAACATAAATATCCCATTTCCTGTTTTATAACATGCCCAACATATGTATTGCAGCTTTCACTTTGATATATAACTCCCATCAATGTTCCTCCTTCCTGTTTCTGAGCTCCACCTCATATGATTCAGTGAAATCGCAGTGAAGTAGGTTCTGGGGAAATTAATGGCAGAAATCATCTCACCACATCACTTATGCTCTTCTCAAGCTTTATTGTTAGATTTTCTCCAGATCTCCTGTTATGGTGATAGAGTAGAGAAGGAAAATAATCTTACAACAATACTGTCTATTCCCTGCGTTTTGATCAGAGTGATGCTTGAAAAGCACAACAGGCCAGGCAGCATCCGAGGAGCAGGAAAATCAAACGTTTTGGGCAATAGCCATTCATCATCAATTCCATAATCCCCCAACCCTTAAGACATCAACAAGAAAAAGTCATTCTAGACTTGGAGACGATAACATGGGAACACCAGAAAAATGTCAGCCCAGTTTGTACACCAACAGGATGATGAATCCATTCAGCCACACATGGCTCTTACACAGCAATTGGAGCAGATCTGTTAAAACGTGTGCCTGTTAAACAGGAATTCAAATAAAACGTAAAGGCTTTCCAAAGGCAAAAACTTGTAATAATGGTATACATTAGGGATGAAAGTGTAACAATAAACTATTGTAATTTAAGGCAAATTGTTAGGGTCCAATGTTCATGACATTTGCAAAGTTAAAGCACAATCCGACCGAGTCAACGTGGTTTTACGAAGGCTAAACCGTGTTTGAATTGTTTGCTTGAGTTATTTGAAGAAGTCACAAAGAAGGTGATTCGTGGAAATCCTGGAGATGGAATATATCTGCTCTTCCAGAAGGGATTGGATATGTTGCTTCTCCAAAGAGTAAGTGGTAAGATCAGACAACATGGGTTTAGGAGTAATTTATTAGCTTGGATGGAGGATTGGTGAAACAACAAAATACAGTCAGATGGAATGTGTCATTTTCTTCTGGCAAATGTACCTTGTGGGGTGCCATAGATTTCAGTACGCATGCCTTAACTTTTTTTCATCAATATTATTGCTCTGTTGACAGGGTAGAAAATACTATAACCAATTTTTCAGATGACACTAACATCGGTGGGAAATTATTTCGGAATGAAGATGTAAGAGGTTTAAAAATAAATATGGATAGTTTTGGTGAATGGGCTAACACTTGGCAATGAAAATTAAAATGGATAACTATGAGATTATTCAATTTGGCCAGCGAAATAGAAAGGTAAATTATTATCTAAATGGAGAGAAACTTCAAAGTGCTCAGGTGCAGAGGGGTCTATGTGTTCATGTGCATTTCACAGAAAACCTGCATGCAGGTACAGCAAATAATGGGAAAGGCAAGCGTAGGTTCAGTTTTTATTTGTAAAAGGATGGAGTAGAAAGATAGGGAGTGTTGAAGTAGCTACGCAAGACATTAGTGACGCTGCAAATGGAGTAGAGTTTGGGTGCCCTGACTTGCAGAAGGATGCATTTGCATTGGAGGCAATTCAGAAGAGCTTCACTAGATTGATTCCAGAGATGAGGGGTTTGTCTAATGAAGAGTGTTTGAGCAGTTCAGGTTTATAGTCTCATGTTTATAATAAAGAAAGGAGATGTCTTTGAGGTCTCTAAAATGCTAAAAGTAATTGACAGTGTAGATGTGGAGTGGATATTTTTTTCATGTGCAGCAATCTACAACAACAGACCAGAGTTTCAGGATGGAGAGATGGCAGGAAAGTGGAACAGAGGCGGCAATGACATCAACCATGATTGTATTCAGTGGTGGAGCAGATGGAGTGGCTGAATTACTGACTGATGTTCCTTGTTCTTACTTAGCCCTTCGAATATGTTACACAGGAATGGGGGAGGGCTGGTTATCAAACAGGAAGCAGCCACTCTGGATAAATCAGTCTCAATCAGTTTGACAGAACGTCACCAATGGAGTCACACAGTGACCAGTGCTTGGTCCTCAACTATTTGTAACCTATATCAATGATCAGGAGTACGCAACAGATGTACTGTAACTACTTTTATTGATGACTCTGCAAAAAGTAATACATTAAATTATCAAGAGAGGCAGGGGGAAAAGAATACGATATAAACTGATATTACATTTACAGGAAGAATGGAAGGGACTATGTTACTGAAGTGGAGAGCGATGACAGGGCTTAGTAATACTGTGCAGTGGGGAGTTCACTCAGAGCAGTTCAGACAGGGGAGGTTTTGCTCCATCTCTCTGATGGTCTGCTCCGTGACATTCCCAGGGGCCCGGGTGCTCTCAGTACATACCGGATATTTGGATGCTGGTTGGCAGTGGGGACAGTGTTTTGAAACATGTAGCAAGGGGATGGCCTTTAAGATACATTCATTTATTTCTATATGGAGACCAATGTGAAAGGATGGCCTGATAGCTTCTGAATGAAGAGGCTGTGGCTGCTTCTCGGACAGTGGGTATTCACCAACATTAT
>NC_057717.1:29484066-29496781 GCF_004010195.1 Chiloscyllium plagiosum | reverse complement strand
AGCAGCACGAGCTCAGCAATAACCTGCGTAAGTGTGGGTTACGCAAGACCTACTCAGCTCATGTCTGAATTACAGACTTGATTTAAACATGGACAAAGAACTGAATTCCAGAAATCAGGGGAGAGTGACTGCCCTTGACATTAAGGTCACATTCGACAGAGTGTGATATTATGGAGCCGAGCAAAACTGGATTCAATGGGTATCAGGTGACAACCTCCCTGCTGCCTGCAGTCATACCTCACACATTGAAAGATAGCTTTGCTTGTTAGAGGGCAGTCATCTCAGCCAAAGCAAATCTCTGTTGGAGTTCCTGAAGAAATTGTCCGAGGCACAATCATGTTCAGCTGCTTCAGCAATGACCTTCCCTCCATCAGAAGGTCAGAAGTGAAATCTGCATTAATCTAACACATTTTTGTGACTCCTCAGTCCACATTCAAACGCAACAAAATCTGGACAATTTCCAGACTTGAGCGGACAGGTGGCACACAGCATTCACACCACAAAACTGCGAGACAATGACCATTGACAATAAGAGACAACCTAACCAAAACCCCTTGACATTCAATCGTGTTACCATCACTGAATCCCTCACCATCGACACCCTGGGTTTTATTGTTCATTAGAAATTGAGCTGGACACTCCATATAAATACAATGGTTGTACAAGCAGGCCAGAGGCTAGGAATACTGCAGCGGGTAACTCACCCTCCTGACTCACAAAGCCAATTGACTGTCTAAGAGACAGAGGTCAGGAGGCTAATAGCACAGCTCGCCCCTTGACTGGATAGGAACAGCTTCAACTGCACTCAAGAAGCTTGGCATTGTCCAGTACAAAGCATCCCACTTGATCAGTAGCACATCCACCAGCGTCCATAGCCTCCAAATCTGATTCTTAGTACTTGCCATATGCACTATCTAAAATATTACACTGCACTAACTTAGCCACTTCCTTAGATAGTACCTTCCCACTACCACTTGCATCTCGAAGGACAGGAGCAGCAGATACAAGGGAACAGCACCACTGTAAGCTCCTCTCTAAAATACTCGGCATCTTGACATGGAAATATGTCACCAATCTTTTACTGTAATTGGGTCAAAATCTGGAATTACCTTCCTCAGGCCATTTTGGAACATGTTATTTCCGAAAGGCAGCTTACTGCCATCTGCTGAAGGACAACTACGGACAACTAAAAGCAACCACCATGTTCCATGAGTCAATAAAAAACTCATTGAAGCTAACAAGACAGTTTGATAAAGTGGTTGAGGAGGATTTATGAGTATATAATAAGCAATCAAAAGGTTTGCAGTAAAGTTCCAGAATCAGTCCCTACCATGGTAGCTTCAATTAATAAAAGAGTATGAAAACAAAATGCTGGAATAATGAACGATAATCACAGACCTACCAAAGGTTTGAAGCATGTTACATGGTTCAGTTTTGTCCTTCAGAGGAGGACGCCTGCCCTTCCTACCTGGCCTGCATTACCCGTTCAACAATAAGGTGATGGTCCTTTCCTGTGCCGAACCTGACAAAGAAACCCATCAGGAGAAAGTGAGGACTGCAGGTGCTGGAGATCAGAGTTGACAGTGTAGTGCTGGAAAAGCACAGCAGGTCAGGCAGCATCCGAGGAGCAGGAAAATCAACGTTCCAGGCATAACCCCTTCATCAGGTATCCTAATGAAGGCCTCATGCCCGAAACGTCGATTCTCCTGATCCTCGGACTGACCTGCTGTACTTTTCCAGCACTACAGTCTCGACTGAGAAGCCATTTGGTTGTAATAAAGCTTCTTAAGAAAGATCAACCATAATTAGCCGAGCAAGATGGTAGGCCTTCAAAAAAGTAGCTGATGACGACCTTCTTGGGATATGTGACTAACGTTTTCATAAGTCAGTGAAGAATTCAAAAAATGCAAATTATGGTGAGTCAGGCTCTTCAGACAGAGTCCGGTACACAGTTTAGATTGATGATTGGATGCAAAGTCTCCTGTGATGTTGCTGTGAACAGCAAAAGAGTTCTTGCCAGTATTGCACTCCAATATTTGTTCATGATGTAAAATGTCAGATTTATTGCATTTCTGTTTGTGACCGCTTTCTGTGCATTCCCAATATTAGGATCACAGCGGTGACACCATGACACCAGTATTCCCAAACTCCAGTTTGATGCTGAATGGACGGGGTTTGGAATACCATCGTTTGCCCAGGGTGAAATTTGAATTCAAAGAAAGCCTGGAATCGGAAAGAAAGCCAAATGGTGACCATGTAACCCGAGTCAATGGAAAAAATACAAAAACAGCTGGTTCACGAATGACAAGGCATCTGTCACCTTTCCATGGTCAGGCCGACATGAGATTCCAGACCCACTGTGTTCTGAAGTGGCTTTAGCAAGCTATTGAATGGGGGATAGGGACTCATTGCTGACCCTTACCAGAAATTAATACATGTAACAAAACCTCACAACAACTATATCAATTAAATGTAATTGTTGCGCAGTTCCTAATGTAATTTCAAGTATTTCACGTGAATGTTCTAAAATGCACTTTGAGTGATGTTGCACCGTCTAAGCGGACTACAATATAAATTAGTGGGACATTCAGAGTAGGAGAAAGTGAGGACGGCAGATGCTGGAGATCAGAGCTGAAAGTGTGTTGCTGGAAAAGAGCAGCAGGTCAGGCAGCATCCAAGGAGCAGGAGAATCGACATTTCGGGCATAAGCAACACATTTTCAGCAGCGACATTCAGAGTAGATCCAGTTCAACATTGAAGTTTAATTGCAGAATTTACAGCACTGAATTTTTAACCTAAATAAAAGTTTTAAATTGTGTTTATGATCCATAAATAAATAAAATCTGTTGCAATTCGTCTTCATACACTTGTATTCACTTCTGAAAATGGTCAACATTCTTAAAATAAACTTGTTTCGATTTGAATCTTACCAACAAATCACTTCTTTCATCTGGCTTTGCTGTGACCATCACTTCCTTGAAACCAATTAAGCATTTATGTAAATAAACACAGAAATAGAATTCTCAGAATAAATTACAGAACAACAAAACCCCAATTTATATTTCCCCACAAGCACAGCACACGAATTGTGGAAAAAATGCAAATAACTCAATGGATTCCAATACTAATTGATGTTAGATCTTTTTAATACATAATTTGTACGATTGTTGAATGACAGAGGTATCAATTGTCATGTTTAGTCAAAAAAAAACTATAATTAAGAGATACATTAGCACAGCTAATATTTCTGTCTCTCTTTTTCTTTCTTCCCCTCCTGCCTCCCCCCATGTTTCTTTCTATCTGATGCCTTGTTTTGCCTCTCCACAATCGGACAATGTTTTCCTTAATAACATGAAGCCAACGCCTCACCAATATATGCTCTCAGCCAAATTCATCCATTTCTTTCGAGAGATTTGAGTCAGTACAACCAGGTTTTCTCAAAAATCTGTCTGAGTATTGAGTGATCTGGAAATGCTTGATCGGAAAGACTTTACTGTGATAGCGTTTTCATTGTAAATCACCAGTATTATTCTTGGCTGAGGAATGTTTAATGGTTCAGTGCAATGCGTATTTAGTCTATAATTAACTTTTACTGCACATCTCATGGAATGTTTAATATTGTAGTGGGTGATTTATTCTGTGTCGACTCTGTGTTGTACATGCTCTGAGAGGGTTTTTTTAGGGAATCCTAGATGCAGCTCTACACTGTGTCTAAACCAAAATGTATTTGACATGTTTGCATTGGGCAGCACAATATAGAGGGAGATTTACCCAGCACATTACATGAGCTGTACAATCACAGAAAACATTTGATGTAGCCGTGTAAAGGGGTTTGAACTCCTACCCACTGTCATTCTGACTTTGAAATGCTTGATACCAGAATAAAAAGGGAACAACACGATGCATCGAAACTTTGTTATACAAGTAGATTATCATCTACAGGCACAGACGTACATACACACATAAGCAAATCATCTATGAACAACCCTTGCAGTGTTTAACGGATAAGCGTTGGGAGAGCTTTAATATGCAATGTGGGTATTCCATGCAACACATGCCGACAGTGAGTTTGATATGGTAGTTTAAATGTAGTTTTCATCTGTCTTTAATCTTTTCTGTGACAGCCGTGGTTGTGTTTGACAAATATTCAACAGAACTGGAGGCCTATAAATGCAGTCACTGCATTAGAGGCAGAATGCAATGCCATCAAACAGGGAGAAAGGCGATCCCTGCCTTTTTTCATGATGAGGAGGCATTGTAGCAGCTGGGCTTCAAACATGAAATGGAGGTTAATTTAAATGAGGCCGAGGTAATTCTGAAAAGACTAACTTAGAGCAAAGGACAATGATAGGGAACCAGAAGCAGCCTGTTCAGCCAATGGAGGTTGGTCTTCCAAACAATGACATCATGGCTGAGCTGATAATCCTCACCTCCACTTTCCAGCGGTTTAACTGTAAGCATTGGTTCAATTACCAAATCCAAATCTGTCCATTTCAGCCTTCAAAATACTGAATGACCCAACCTCGACAGTCTTCTGTGGTAAAGAATTCCACGAATTCTCTACATTCTGGGAGACAAAATTCTCTTCTGCCCGAAATTTGAGACCTCTAATTCAGAGATTCTACTCCCTGGTCCAAAACTCTCCCACAAGGGGAAACAACATTTCTGCATTAACACCATCACGTTTCCCGAAAATAATATATGTTTCAGAATGTCAGTGCTGAATCTTCTTTGTTCTAGTGAGTATAGGCCCAAACAACTCAATCTCTACTCTCAAGACAGTCCCTCCATCTTCAGGATCAGTCGACTAAACCTCATGTGGATTGTCTCTCTGTCCAATGTACCTTTTCTTTGTGATATGAGTCCCAAGAACAGGTCACAGTATTCCAGCTCTGGTAGGAATAGAGCTTCTTTTCAGTTTTAACAAACATTATAGTCATACAGATATCCAGCACAGAAACAGACCCTTCGGTCCAACTGCACTGACCAGATATCCCAATCTGACTGAGTACCATTTACCAAACATTTTGCCAATCTTCCTCTAAATGTTACCTGTTAATAAACCCATCCAGGTGCCTTTTAAATGCAGTAATTGAACTCGCCTCCACCACTACCGCTGGTAGCTTTTTCCACACATACTCATGAAAAGGTTACCCCACAGGTTCTTTTCAAACGTATCTCCTCTCACGTTTAACCACTGTCCTCTCGTTTTGGACTCTCCCGCTCGAGGAAAAAGGCCTTGGCTATTCACCATATCAATGCCCGGCATGATTTTATAAGTCTAGTTCAGGCCACTCCTTAGCCTCCTTTTCTCTCACTGCAGGGAAAAGAGAAGCCCCAGCCTATTCAGCCTCAGCTTATAGCTTAAACACTCCAGTTCCAGCATCATTCTTGGAAATCCTTTCTACACCCTCTTAAGTTTCACAAAATCCTTCATAGAAACGGTCAGCCCGATTTGTCTATAAAAATTCTAAATGTGGCCTCACAAATGTTCTGTACAGCTGAGACATGACATCTCGACTCCTACACTTAACATTATGACCAATGAATGAAAGCGTGCCAAACACCTTTTTCCCCATCCTGTCTCCCTGCAACTCCACTTTCAAGGAATGATGCATCTGTACCCTTTGGATTCTTTGCTCAGCAACACTCCCCAAGGCCCAGCCATTAATTATATAAGTCCTGCTTTGGTTTGCCTTTCAAAAATGCAACACCTACATTTATTTAATGAAGCTTGGGTTCATGAAAGGCAAGTCATCTTTAACTGATTTATTGGAATTCTTTGAAGTTATAATGACCGTGGTAGACAATGGGAAACTGTTGAATGTGGCGTATCTGGATTTCCAAAAGGCATTCAGCAAGGTGCTGCACAAAAGGCTGCTGCATAAGATAAAGTTGCACAGTGTTACGGGCAATGCATTAGCATGGACAGAAGAATGGTTAACTAACAGAACGCAAAAAGTGAGGATAAATGGGTGTTTTTCTGGTGGACAATCAGTGGCTAGTGATGTGTCTCAGGAATCAGTGGTGAGAATGCAACTTTTACAATTGTTGGGACTGCAATTGTTTACAATTAAGTTAGATTGCTTCGAGTTAGAGACCAAGTGTAGTGTGTTGTAGCTCGCAGAAGCCACTTAAATGAGTGATAGAGCAAAGTGTGCAGAAGGATATAGACAGGTAAAGGGAGTGGGCAAGAGTCTGGCAGATGGAGTACAATGTTAGTAAACATGAGGTCATCCATTTTGGTAGGATTAATAACAAAGTGGACTACTTTAAAATGGTGACAAATTACAGAATGCTGCTGTGCAGGGGGATCTGGGTGTTCCTGTGCATGAAACACAAAAGTCTGGTTTGCAAGTCCAGTAGCTAATTAGGAAGACAAATGGAATAATGTCCTTCATTGCCAGTTGATAGAGTTTAAAATTAGGACTTTCTGCTACAGCTGTATAGGGCGCTGGTGTGGCCACGCCTGGAGTACTCTGTACACTTTCCATAGCCTTACATGAGATGGCACTGGGGTGGGGTTTGCTGAAGAGTTTGACTACGTTGATTCTGGAAATGAGGGGGTTGGCTTATGAGCAGACTGGGATTATACTACTGGAATTCAGAAGAATGGGGGAGGGGGTTGTAAAATTATAAATGCGATAGATAAGACAGAAGCAGGGAGGCTCAAAGTTTGTGAGAAGATTTGTAGCTCGGGTGCTCGTTGTTGTGGTTCTGTTCGCCGAGGTGGGAATTTGTGTTCCAGACGTTTCGTCCCCTGTCTAGGTGACATTCTCAGTGCTTGGGAGCCTCCTGTGAAGCGCTTCTGTGACGTTTCCTCTGGCATTTATAGTGGTTTGTATCTGCCGCTTCCGGTTGTCAGTTCCAGCTGTCCGCTGCAGCGGCCGGTGGATTGGGTCCAGGTCGATATGCTTATTGATTGAATCTGTGGATGAGTGCCATGCCTCTCGGAATTCCCTGGCTGTTCTCTGTTTTACTTGTCCCAATAGTAGTTTTGTCCCAGTCGAACTCATGTTGCTTGTCATCTGCGTGTGTGGCTACTAAGGATAGCTAGTCAAGCCAATGTCTTCCCCCAAAGCGTTGTGAATCTCTGGAATCCCCTGCCTAGCGAAGCAGCTGAGGCTAACCTGTTGAATGTTTTAAAGGTGAAGATAGATTTGTGAAGACTAAAGGAATGAAGGGTTATAGTGAGGTTTGGGTAAGTGGAGTCTCAGTCCATTCAAAGATGATCCACGATATTATTGAAAGGCAGAGCTGACTCATGGAGTCAGATGGCCTACTCCTGGTTGTATTTCTTATGTTCGGATGTTGATATGTTCCAACAGACCTCCAATTCAAAAAGTAATGCTCTCTAACTACTAAATAAAAACTGAAAGAACTGTGGATGCAGTGTATCAGAAACAAAAGCAGAAACTGCTGGAAATGCTCAGAAGGTCTGGCAGCATCTCTGGCATGAAAGGCTCACCAGTTTATGGTTCCCTTGCTTTTCCATAAAACTTACTTCAATAATGCTGCCACATTAGTCACTCTCCAGTCTTCTGGCATCTCATCTATGATTATCAATAATACAAATATCTCAGCAAGGGGTCCAGGAATCTCTTCCCTAGCTTCCCACAAAGTTCTGGGAAATACCTAATCAGGTCTCCAGGATTTATTTCCATGTTTCTACTTTAAGACCTCCAACACCTCATTTTCTGCAAAATGAACTCATTTTAAGATCACATTATTTATTTCCCAAGTTTCTTAGCTTCCATGCTCCTGTCTACTGTAAATATTGATGCAAAATATTTGCTTAGTGTCTCTGCTATCTCCTGTGGTTCCATGCATGGAAAGCCATGTTGATCTTTGAGGCCTGTATTCTCTCCTTAGTTATTCTTTTAACCTTAAAATAATTTTAGAATATTTTCGGATTCTCCATAATTCTATTTGCCAAAGCAATTTTATGTCCCTTTTTTCCCCTCATGATTTCCTGTTTAAGTATACTCCAACTGCCCTTATACCCTTCTCAGGATCACTCAATCCCAGCTGTCTATATCTGATGAATGCCCTCTTCTTTTTCTGGACAGGAGTTGCAATTTCCCTCATCATTGAGCTTTTCCCATGCCTTGCCCATCACACAAACAGAAACATACCATCACTGAACTCTCATTGTCTCATTCTTAAAGTCCTCCCACTTGTCAGCCATCCCTTTACCTGTGAATAACCTCCCCCAACCAACTTCTCAAAGTCTAATACCATCGAAACTGGCCACACTCCAATTTGAAACTTTCATTTTTAAATCAATGTTATCCTTTCTCATCATTATTATTAAACCAATAGAATTATGATCACTTTCCCTCAAGCCTGCCCCTATGGACACCTCAGTCACTTGCCCTGCCTTGGTTCCCAACAGAAGGTCAAGTATTGCGAACTGTCTCGTAGGTGCATCCACATATTGAATAACAACGTTTTCTTGTACACACTTAACCAATTTCTCCACATTCCAAGATCTTAACACTATCCCAAACTCTGTTTGGAAAGTTAAAATTCCCTACCATTATCCTTTTTTCTTACAGATAGCATAATCGCTTGTAAATTTCCTATTGACTATTAGGAGGCCCATTTTACAATCCCAGCAAGGTCATCACCTCTTTCTTATTTTTAAGTTTCATCCATATAACTTCACTGGGCACTCTACAAGAAATATCTTCTCTACATCCAGCTGTAATGTTCTTTCTAACCAAAAACACCACTCCATCTCCTCTCTTGCTCCTCTGTCTTTACATTCTATAGCATCTATATCCTGGAACATTAAACTGCCAGTCCTGTTCATCCCTGAGCCACATTTCTGTAATGGTAATGATATCCTTGTCCCACATTCCCATCTCTGCCCCATGTTCATCTGTCTCACATGTCATGCCGCTTGCATCAAAGAAAATGCAGTTTAGCAGTCTTACCTCGCTCTTGCCAAACTGTTGTCTGCCTTGACCCCGAGAATTGCTCACCGCATCTCACCTCAAACATTTCTCTTTTCTCACTATCTTGTTGGTTCCCACCATCCCCCTTACTGGTTTAAAACCTTCAGCATACTGCTCGCAAATTTGCCCACAAGAATATCGGTCCCCTTCCAATTCAGATCCCTCTTATACAGGTCATTTCTATCCCTGAAGAGATCCCAATAATTGAAAAATGGGAATCCTCACCCCTGCAGCAGATCTTCAGCCACACATTAGCTGCTCTATCTGACTGTTCCTAATCTCAATATTCCATTAGTTTGTAAACAAACTCCAACATGACATTTGCCATCTTTATTGACAGTTGAAATTAAAAACTAACTTTTTGTGGTTCGGAGATGCGGACTCCCTGCAGATTTCTGAATTCAATCTCTATCTTCCCTGTTAAAATGCATAACTTCACTGTTTATTTCTGATTTCATTTATTTAATCCACATTAAATTATTATGCAAAGCTCCTTGTTCACTCTCTTGTCCTATCTGTATCCCTCCGCAAACTTCTTTTTGTGTCATACTCACCACTTGTCTCCGCTCCAATTTTATAGTCATTCGCAAACTTGCCTACAGTATATTCACTTTCCTCATCTTAAGTCATCAAAATACTTTGTAATTTTTTTTTGTCCCCAGAACAGATTTATGTGGTACTCCACAGATTGACATCCTGTAAAATAAAACACTTAATCAATCTTTTCTTATTGGGATTTCAAAAATCCTCTCTCCATTTTAATGCAGTACCTCCAAAGCCAAGGCTCCTTGCTTGTTCGGTAATCTTATGCATGGGTGCTATCAAACATCTTCAGAAAATCAAAACATGTTACAATCACGGTTTCCTCCATTTTCTCAAAGAATTCCGATACTTTTATCAGGCAAGAATTCCATTTTTAAAACCATTCTCAGTTTTCTGCTGTAACATCCTTTTTTAAAGATTCCACCATTTTTTCAATAAATGATTTTCAACTAAATGGCCTCAGTCAATCTTTTTTGTGCCTTGACGTTTTTTGAGTGAAGGTGTTGGTTGAAGGATCTATTATCAACCGTCACTTCCACCTGCTGTAGAAGCACTGTCTTTGCATCTACTGTGAAAATCTCAACAAAATGTATCTGATGTTCATCTACTGAGAAAGCAATTCCACAAATGTTCTCGCTCATCACCTTCTGCTGGTCGTCCCAGATTTTCCGAAGCAAGTCGACAAGGCTAATTAGCATCAAACCAAGATCAATATTTGGGCAAAAATATCTCAATTCCTGGTCATGTATTGTTGTTCATCTCTTTTTAGGATATTAGCTTTGACAATATGAATTCTGTGTGGGTGGACCTGTGAAGTACCAAGGGACAAAAACATTAGTGGGTGTCATACAGAGACCCCCAGACTGTAGTGGTCATGTTGGAATAGTATTAAATAGGAAATTAGCCAAGCTAATGATATGGAGACATCTGTGATCATGGATGATTTTAATCTGCATCCAGATTGGTCAAATCAAATTAGCCACAATGTCTACGAGGGGGAATTCCTGGCCTACATATGGGATGGTTTTCTTAACCAACATGTGGATGAGCCAACTATAGAGCTTAGACTGGATACTGTGTAATGAGAAGGGAATCATTGCCAATCTAGCTGCATGAGACTCCTTGGAGATGAGTGACCATGACATGATACAACTTTTTTAATCAGGATGGAAAGTGAGCCAGCTATTTTGGAGACTAGAGTGCTGAATTTTATTCAAGGAAACTATGAAGATATATAAGGCTTGATTTGACGTTGATAGATTAGTGAAAGTTACTTAAAGGTGTGACAGTATATAGGCATTGGCAAATACCCAAGGAGATCATGGGGGAACTGCAACAACTACTTATTCCTGTCTGGTACAAAAGGAAAATGGGTCACAGGGCCAATCCATGGCTTATAAAGGAAATTAGATAGTATCCAATTGAAGGAAAAAGCATAGAGATTGGCCAAGGAAATAATAGGTCTGATGTTTGAGAGCAGTTTCGATTCAGCAAAGAAGGACCAAGGGTTTGATTAAGATGGGAAAAATACACTACAAAAGGAAGTAAGCTTGCAAGGAACATGAAGACTGACACTACAAGGTTATACAGTATGTGAAGAGAAAGAGATTGATGAAGACAAATGTAGGTCTCTACAGATGGAAATGGGGAAATGTATAACAAAGGACAAAGAAACAGCTGAGCAACTGAATATATAATTTAGTTATGTCTTCACAAAAAAGGACCGTTGTACAGGAGGTTGGTGAGGCTGCAGTTGGAGCATGTGTTCTGTTTTGGACACCTTGCTCGAGCAAGGATGTTATTAAACTGGAAAGAGTGCGGAAAAAAATTATCAGGATGTTGCTAGGACTCAATGATCTCAGTTATAAGGAGAAGCTGAACAAGCTCGAACTTCTTTTCTCGGCAGTCTAGGCAATCATGAGAGACATACACCCTTTTTTTAGACAGGGTCAAGGAATCGAGGATTAAATGTCATTAGTTTCAGGTTAGAGGGGAAAAGTATAAAAGGGAACCTGAGGGGCATTGTTTTTACACAGAGGCTGGTACGTGTATGGAACGAGCTGCCAGCGGAATTGGTTCAGTTGGGTACCTTAACAACATTTAAAGGCATTTTGACAAATACATGGATAGGATGTCGACCAAATGCAGGGAAATGGGGTTAGCATGGTTGGACATTTTGGTCAGTATGGACCAGTTTGGGCCAAACGACCTGTCTCTGTGCTGTAGGACTCTCTGATTCGAAGATACAAATCAAGTACCAGAAATCCTGGGGTATGCAAAATTTAGTGAGAGGGAAGAACTGAGGGAAGTCAATATTAGTAGAGAAACGGTGCTGGGAAATTGAGGCGATTAAACCCAATAAATCCTCAGGACCTGATAAATCTACATCCCAGAGTACTTAAAGAAGCGGTTCTAGAAATCATGGATGCTTTAGTTGTCAGGATCCTTTAGATTTTGGTACAGTCCTTGCAGATTGGAGGTCAGCTACTGCCACTCCAATATTCAGAAAGAGAGGTACAGAGAAACCATGGAATTATAGACCAGTAAGATTCAGACCGGTTAGTCAGGAACATTCTCAATTTATCAAGTAGTTTATGGCAGAGCATTGAGAAAGCCGCGGCAGGATCAAACAGAGTTAGCATGGATTTATGGAGAGGAAATCATGCTTGTCAAATCTATTGGAATTCTGCGAAGATGTAACTATCAGAGATGACAAAGCGGAACTAGTAAATATGGTATATTTGTACTTACAGAAAGTGTTTGACAATGCCCCATTTAAGAGATCACTGTACAAGATTAAAGTGCATGGGATTGGCGTAAGTGTACTGAGATAAATAGAAAACTGATTGGCAGAGATAAAACAGAGTAGGTCCTAAGGGGTCCGTTTCAAATTGGCAGACAGTAACTAGTGGGTTGCCATAGGATCCCGAACTATTAACAATACATATTAATGATTTGGATGAAGGAATAAAATGTAATATCTCAAGGTTTGCAGATGATACCAAGTTGGGTGGGATGGTGAACTGTGACGAGGATGCAGAGATCCTATGGCATGATCTGGACAGATTGGGTGAGCGGGCCAATCAATGACAGATGCAGTTTATTTTGGATAAATGTCAAATTATTCACTTTGGAGACAAAAGCAAGGTGGTGAATTACTACCTGACTGGCTGTAAATTGGGAGTGGGGAGTGTGCTGCAGGGCCTACTTGT
>NC_057717.1:29462514-29483862 GCF_004010195.1 Chiloscyllium plagiosum | reverse complement strand
GGTGTATCATGTAGGATGGAGATGAGGAGACATTTCTTCACCCAAAGAGTGATGACCCTGTGGAATTCATTACCACAGGAATTAGTTGATGCCAAAGCATTGAGTGTATTGAAGACGCAGCTAGATGTAGCATGTAGGGCAAATGGGAGCAAAAGTAATGGGGAGTAAACAGGACGAGGCTATTGAGCTGGATGATGAGCCATGATCGTGATGAATGGCAGAGCAGGCTCCAAGGGCGGAATGGCCTCCCCCTGTTCCTACCTTCAATGTTTAAGAGGATATTGCCCTGAGAAAACCATGGACATTCTTCGTGCTTTCCCATTTACCTCAAAATATCACTCATCACCCCACCCGAAAAATAATGTGGAGACATAACTTCTCAAATTTCAATGACACAGCTCCTCCCAAAGTCAAGATGTGATGGTTGAAGTGCAGCTTTGTTAATTCTTAACACAAGATGCCATTTCCTTCTGTGATTGCTTGTGTATGTCTGTATTTCTATGTGTGTGCGTGCATGTGTATTTGTGCATGCGTGCGCGTGTTGTTGTTGTGTGTGCATGTGTCTCTGTGTGCGTGTCTGTGTCTGAGTGTCTGTGTGTGGCTGTGTGTGTGTCTGTGTGTGTCTGTGTCTGAGCATATCCATGACTATGCGTCTGTCTCTGTGAAGATGTAAGTGTGTGTGAGTGTCCGTGTGTGTGTCTGCATCTGTGTGTGTGTGTGTGTCTGTGCATAGCCATGGCTATTTGTCTGTCTCTGTG
This sequence comes from Chiloscyllium plagiosum, assembly GCF_004010195.1. Taxonomy (NCBI): domain Eukaryota; kingdom Metazoa; phylum Chordata; class Chondrichthyes; order Orectolobiformes; family Hemiscylliidae; genus Chiloscyllium; species Chiloscyllium plagiosum. The sequence goes on along the minus strand of NC_057717.1, from coordinate 29,483,104 downwards.
TAGGTGTAAGTGTATGTGAGTGTCTGTGCCTGCGTCTGTGTCTGTGTGTGTGCACGCGCGGGTGTACGTTTCTGTGTCTGTGGCATTTTGAAGCACATCATATTTCGTTGAAACCACTTTCTTTGTCAGAGGACACCAGCATGCTCCAGTTGCTGGAAGGTGCTCTAATGTATTTCAGATTGCGTGCCTCCATGCAATCCAATTTCTCACTAACAATTACAGAGTGCAATTATGAGTTATTGCCTTTAGTTTTAGCGTCTAAGATGGTGTCTGGTCACCCTAACAGCTCACATCAAACCAATGGAAATCTCCCATTCATTTCTCTCAGCCAATAGGGACTCTCTCCATGTATAGTCGATGTTCAGGGCTGTCATACCATTCTTCAGCATTTCTGAAGCGGACCCTTTGGTCCATCACTAGCTACCTGGCTGTAGGAATCTCACCATGCAGGAAGTAAATTCACACGTCACATGCTTCCATTCTGTTGACATGATCAAGACACACTTGTTGGATGATTTAGGGACTCTCCATTTGAGAGGACACAGAATTCAAGAATTTGTCATGTCACTTCCAAATCTCAGCGTTCCAAAGGGGATACCTTCGCCCACCTCTCAATCAACCCAACAACTCCTCCAAGTCTCCATGCAACAGCCTTTTCACTCCTCCCTCTTCATGTTTCAGGTCCACAAACTCCTTGCAAGGGCATCTGTACCTCTCAGGTTATTCCAGACAAGGCAACCGAGGGAAAAGGAGAGAGGACTGCAGATCAGAGTCAAAAAGTGTGGTGCTGGAAAAGCACAGCGGGTCAGGGAGCATATTGAAGGAGAAGAGTCAGCGTTTAGGGCATAAGGCTTTCATGGAGATTCCTGCCCAAAACACTGACTTCTCTGTCAGAAGTGAAGACTATTGTTGTGACAAGGTCTGCTGTTGGAATTGGGCAGTGAAAATCAATAACTTCATCATCATTCTAATAGAGGGCAATAATTCAACATACGTGTGGATGGATTATCTCATGTTCGAAATAAATACAATGATAATCATTGTTATATGATTCGTGAAGGAATTGGACAACATTAACAGATTATTAACAGGGTCTCAAAGCCCCCGCCCCCAGTTAACACAGGCGAAGAAAATAAAGAGTACAGATAAGCAAGTTAAAACAAAATTATCAGAGACCACATTTGATTGAACGGCTCAGACAAAACAAGAACAGATTGAGAACTAATGGATATTTTTAGTTCAGAGAAATTAACTCAGTTAAAACAGAAAGATAAAAAACTGAAGGAATAGCATTTAGAAGCAAACACAGAAGAAGCATCTGAGTGCATTCCCAAATGTTACTAACTTGAAAATGATGTCTTGATGAGACATTCAGGCAGATGGGAAAGTGGGAGAAATTCATTACCAGGGGTTTATAGAAAGGAGGTTTGGCAGGTAGCACATGAGTCACCTGTGGGTCATTGTGGGAGTGAGAAGAACTCCCACCAAAATACAAAAACATTTTTACTGGCCTGGACTGCATAAAGATGGAGTTGAAAATTGCCAGAAATGTCATACTTGTCATGTAACTGGAAAACCTTAGGCAGTAATAAAACCAGCACCTTTAATTCCATCCCTGTATTTGAGGAATCTTCTACAAGGGTCTTACTTGATTGAGTAGGACCCCTACAAAAACAAAAAGTGGGAATTAGTATTTGTTAACTATAATTGATGAGTCCATTCGATATCCAGAAGCCATTCTATGTCTGCAATACCACTGCTAGAAGGTTTGTGGAAGAGTTATACCAATGTTTAACTCGATAAAGAACACGCAGAGATACAATACAATGGTCAAAATTTACATCAAATTTATGCATGACAGTTATGGGTAGCTTACCCACTGCTTACCAACAAGGATGGCAAGGGAGTGTAAGAAAGGTGGGGTCAAACTTCAAACACCATTAGTGAGCACAGAGAAGATCATGTTGAGAGCTTATCGTAAAGAGAATCCAAACGACTGGATAAAGGTATTCCATTTGTACATCTTACCAGTCGGGATGCACTAAATGAACCTACCACATTCAGTCCATTTGAATGAGTGTTGGGGCATGAGCTGAGAGGATCACTGAAATTAAATAAGGAGCAATTACTGAGTCAGAGTTCAGCGACCACATACTTAAACTGTGTGTCAAATTTTAGGGAATGATTAAATTGAGTAGGGGAGTTGGCTCCAATTAAGCAATATCCTTACAGACTTACGCCAAAGAAAGTTGACGTATGTTCGAAGACAGACTGAACACATGTTACAAAAACAACAACATCAAAGTGAGTTGCAGCAACTGGAGCTCAGCCATAGTAATGGTGCCAAAGCCAGATGATTGTGTGCAGACTATTGCAAAGTTAATGCGGTTGCAGAGTCTGATTCATATCCGAGTCCAAATTGGGGAGACTGTATTGAAAAGGTAGGACAAGCAACTTAGATTTGTAGTTTGGACTTGCTCAGAAGTTACAGGCAGGTACCTTTATCCGAAGGAGTGAAGACTATTTCGGCTTTTGTAACACTGAACGGACTTTACCAATTTAAAGTCATGCCAGTTGTTATGGAAAATATGCCAGCCACATTTCAAAGGATAACCAATAAAGTCATTTCTGGGTTATCCAATTGCATGGTGTACATCAACAACCTTGTGATCTTTTAGTCACACACGGAAGGAACATTTGCAGCATTTGTTGAAACTATTCAATTGACTTTGGGAGGCAGGCTGGTGAGAAACCTGGCTAAGTGTGAATTCGCCAAAGTTTGAGTCATGTCCCTCGGCCAAGCTGTCAGGCATGGAACAGATGGCCCGGACCATAACTTTGACAAAGACAGCAGGACTATGACTCCTGGCAGGGAACAGGTTTAACAAAACTTTGTACCAAATTGTCGTTGTGTGGTTGCTCCACTGACTGACTAATTGAAGAAGTGCGGATATTTTAGTGGGCAGTAGAATGTCAGAAGGCATTTGCCAGCCTGAAAGCTATGCTAGCCACTGCCCCAGTCTCCCCTTTAATTGTACGATATTCCCCAAAGGTAATGAGCCTCGAGAGCGCATCTATTAGAAATTTGAGGCGGTGTGCTGGGGGCAATATTATACAAGGTCCCATATTCCTCTCCATGTATTAAAGATTTAAGGATCTGAAACCACTCACCCTTAATTTGGTCAAACAACTGAAGTGGAAGGTTTGTATGAAAGAGTGAAGTTACTCCTCTACTTTTCCAAATAAAGGATGAAATAAACAGCGGGCCGAATCTTCCCTGCTGTAACTTGAAGTGCTCCTTATCAGTTAGATATGTTTCTTGCAGCAAAGCGACATCGACCCCTTCCTTTCTGAGGCTTGAAAGTATCTTTTACTCTTAATTGGTGAGTGACTCTCCTTAACGTTCCACGTGCACCATTTAAACGAACGGTTAGCCATAGCAATCTGAAGCAGCCCATGACCCACTGGGAGAAGAACCCCATTTATAGTGCGTCACGTGAAAGCAGTAAACAGTTCATACAAACTTGAACATATAACTACAATAACAACCAAATCAAAACTTCTAACAACTATTTCTACAATGAACCAACATCTAACATAAATAAGTGGAGACTTTCCACCTTCCTGCAGAGGGTGTTCATATTACCCATTAATCCCCCATGGCTCCTCCTAGCTGAAGCCGCTCCCCAAACCCAGGCAAAACAAAGTTTTAAAAAGTTGCACACGTCTTACAATAAGAAAATTAAAAGTGGGCATTCAATCCGTCCCATCCATACTTTGACCCGAGGCAGTCCTGGTGAAACAAAATGTAACCAACCCCACCATCCCCAAACCCCCTTTCGCATTCCAAGGTAAGTGAGAGTAACGAAAAGCAAATGATAGAAGAACAAAGGATAATGTGAGTTTAGGAAGAAAGGAGAAGAAAGAGAAAAGAAAAAAAAGAACTTCCACATACTAAAAAAAGCGTGGTAAACCAGGCAAACGCCGGAGAAATCAAAGAGAACATAATAGTCCATATTATTTCAACCAGCCAGTCTATTTTTAGATATACAGGAAGTCCTTTGAGTTTTCCGGTGAGTAAAAATTAACACAGACCCTCCATGGCTGAAACAGAATATTGCCGGATATCCTACCAGAATATTCACATCCCTCAGCCTCCTTTTTACCTTACCAAAGGAATGCCTCTTGCGGATCACAGCCGGAGAAAGGTCTTCGAAAAACATAATTCGTAATCCTTTATAGATCAGAACCTACAGATCCTTCCCCGGAGCTCGAGAAGCTTACAACACTTTATTTTTCTATAGTGTTGGAGTTGCACGAGGACCGGGTGGGGGCGCCGCTCTGATCCCAATGGGCCCACTCGACCCGCACCCATTCTGCCCTGACTTCCAGCTTCAAAAATTGTATGAGCCATTTCTCCAAGAAGCTGACGAGCTGGCCTTCTTCTTCTTGTTCCGGAAGCCCGACCAGACTGATGTTCTTCTGATGGCTCCGATTTTTGAGGTCGTCGACCTACTCTACCAAGGCTCTTACCTAACATTCCAGGGCTTGGACACGACCCGCCGAGGATTCTGCCATGGTTTCCGAAGCTGCGGTCCGCTGGTCCACCTCGATGATGCGCGGCCCTAGACGCTGGGTCTCCTGCTCCTGCTTCTTCAGATTGGTTGAAATCAGTTCCAGCCTGGTTCGGGTCTCCTCCATCGCTGAATCAATCTTCTTTTGCAGGCTCTGAACTCCGAGAACAGGCTCTACTCGACAGATAAGTCCACTGGGGCGTTCGCAGAGGCCGTCTTCAAAGCCGCGGGCGTATCCATCGCTGCAGTGCCCTGCTGGTTGTGATCTTCATGCTTCTTTTCCCTTAGTCATTTTCCTTTCTCAATTGAAATGGCATAGAGCAACATGGGGATCAAAAACGACCGATTTTACCTCAAGAGGGAAGAAAGAGAGGGTGAATACATCACTTCGTCTGGGTACTGGTGCAGAGCTCAGCACGGCAGACCAACTTAATCGCCGCCATCGTGGATCTCACCCGTATAATCACTGTTAATAAACTTTTTTGAAATGGTTTGAAGATGTTTCTTGTAGGGAGAGACAATGGAGAACTATTGGATGTGATATAGTTACATATTCAGGTGGATGTTTAAGAGTTCAAAAAGTGAATAGTAAATAAAATTGAACTAACGTGGTTCAGGGGTGACTTTTGGAAATTGAAAGGTAAAAGTGAAGTTGGCCTTCAGTTAATGGAAATTGGAAAATCGAAGTAAAAGCGTTCTGCACAGACTGCATGCAGTGTGGATGAGATTACACCTGTGTTTTGTACTGTTTCAAACAATGAGAGGTGATCTCAGGGAAACTTAAAAAAATCACCCACAGCAGACTGACTAATACAGGGGCATGGAGAAGTGCAGCAGGCAATGTTAGGGGGAACCCAAGATTTTCTGCAAAAACATCAAGCTGAACAGAATAACCAGGTAAAACTTAGGACCGATTTCGAAACCAAAGCGGTAATCAGTAAGTGAAACTGGGGAACATTGATAGACTGTAACATGAGAGCTTCACATCTGTTTTAGTTGGGAGAAGGAAGATGCATGTACAGAATTCAAGGAGATGGACTGGGAAGCTCTCGAACAGATTGATATAAGATGCAAGTTGGGATTGATGGTTTTGGATGATGTAAAGTCCAGATGAGTTGTATCGCAGGATGCTGTTGGAGACAAGAGAGGAGATGTCCTGTCCTAAATGTTTAAGTCCAATCTGACCACATAAGGGAGGTGCTAGAGGACTGGAGAACAGCTATGTGGTCCCAAGTTACTGGAAAGGTGGTAGAGATAGACCAGTGTATGGTGGTGTACCACAGCGAACAGTGCAGTTGTATTATTTGTGGTATTCATAAATGATGTAAACGTGAATGTGGAGGGGGTGGTGGGGGGTGGCTGCTAAGCGTAATAAGTAATTTTGTGTTTGACACAAAGATTGGCCAGGTAGTTGGCAGTGAGGAGGAAGGCCTTATATTACAGGAAGATACAGGTGGAATGGTCAGATGTTCAGATCACTGGCAGATGGAATGGAAATATGAGGTGATGCACTTTGGAAGAAGGAGCCAGACAGGGGAGAATTCAATGAATAGCAGAACACTAGTGACGTCAGAAGGTGTTTCTCCACACATCCCTGAATGTGATTGGACAGTGTAATAGCCAGTTCAGAAATCACACTGGACTGTAGGCATAGTGTTTATTCATCGAGGCGACATAATATAAGTTAAACATGCCATTGGTTAGGCCATAGATAGAATACTGTGTGCAGTTCTGGCAGCCACATTACAGGAAGTGTTTTGCTTTCTTAATAACATCAGAAGCTATTGGGGTCTCCACAGAGTTGGAAGATTCAGGGGAAGTCTCCTGGCTGCAACTCACTCTAAGTTTTCACTTGATTTGTTTTTCCTCCTAGATTAGAGAACTGTATCTGAGAATCTGCGTCTGATCTTTCCTTTTTGCCAATTACATGTATCACAACACTTAATTATTAATAGATTCTAGGCCAACGCCTTCAAATATTTTTGAGGAGCTCTGCTGTCGTCCATAACACGTGACTCCTTCTCTTTCTGTGTAATTGGTTGGAGGCACTAAATGAGCTATCTCTACACTTCTCCAATAATTTCATTGAGCCGAATGCCTTCCTCATATTCCTGTGAAGCTACCGTGAGGAGCTGAACAATCGCCTCCTTTTAACTGTGGAAATGTGCAGTGTCCAGCAGCACTGTTACATGAGTGTTACCAATACTTACAGCAGCACAAGCCTGAATGTTGTCCAGATCTTGCTGCACATGGACACAGACTAGTTCAGGAGCTGAAGGGGGACGTTTTTCCTGAATATTGTATGATCTTCAGTGAATACCTCCACTTCTAATCTTATGGTGTGGGCAAGACATTTATGAAGCAGCTGAAGATGTTTGTGTTGAGGAAGCTACGTTGAGGATGTTTTGCAGACATGTCCAGGACTGAATGGAGTTTTGTACACAAACCACAGTCATGGTGCGTTATGCTCTAAATCACTCTAACCAGGGAAGTTTATAACTCATTCCCATTAAGTGCAATCCTGCTCAAAAAGAGAAAAGGAGAGAGAAAAAGAGAGAGATAAAGAGAGGAAAAGAGACAAAGAGAGAAAGAGAGAAAGTAGGGACACTACCACCACTCCACAATAGCCCCAAAAGTTGCAACATTATTTTCCTGTGTGTTTGTTCATCAGCCTGTTCAGACATGCTGCACCTGAATCCAGACAATCTGGTCTCGAGCTAGGGACACTACCAGACAAGTTCAGGAATTCGAATAGAATCCAGAGGTCTGGCTCAGAGGCAGGGATACTACCGACTACACAAGATCTAAACCATGCCCAAATTTTTAACTTTAGATGCCAGCTTTCAGATCGGTATGGATTCATTGAAATCTGGTTTACTTTACTGAATTACCCAGTTAAAATAGTAACGTTGTTAAAAAATGCAAGGTATTTACCTCAACTGTAGGATGTCGAGTTTATGTGCTCTGTCTTCGAGATAAACTATGAACATCTTTCAACACTTGGCTATTATTTCCGGTTTAAATGGCTATTATCTGTAGTCCTCAATATAAGAGAATGAAATCTTGCAGACACACTTTGCACTGTGAAGGAACTCGAATGGATATCAATACCGAACATCAGAGACAAAGACAGAGCATAAATTTCTGGCCTGAAACAGCGATCACTGTTTCCCACCTCTAACGTGTGACTGCCGTCTTCCTAAAACAATTAAATGATACAAGGCAACTGATTATTTTTCAGCCTTTCTTCCCCAGTATTATCATTTCCTGGGCAAAAGAATTGCAGATGGAGTTTAATGTTAATAAATGCAAGGTATTGTACTTTGGTAAAACAAACTAAAAAACACATAGACAATTAAATGTTGAACCATTGGTAGTGTTGAAGAACAGAGCAACCTAGAGTTTCAGGCATAATTCGTTGAAGTTTGCTTCATATGTAGACAGGGTGGTTATGAAGGTGTTTCACTTGCTGACCTTCATTATAGAGACATAGAGTCATAGAGATGTAATGCAGGGAAATAGACCTTCTGTTCCAACTTGTCCATGTCGACCAGATACCCTAACCTAATCTTGTCAATTTTGCCAACACTTGCCCATATCCCTCAGAACCCTTTCTATTTATATCCTCATCCAGATGTCTTTTAAACACTTTAATTTGACCAGCCTCTGGCAACTCATTCCATACACATACCACCCTCTATGCATAAAAATTATCCCTGAGGTCCCTTTTAAATCTTTTCCCTCTCATCCTAAACCTATGCCCTCTACTTGTGGACTCGCTCACCCCAGCGAAAAGACATTGTCTATTTACCCGATGCATGCCTCTCATGATTTTATAAACCTCTATAATTCACATTTTAGTCTCTATGATTCAGAGAAAACAGCCCCAGCCTATTCCAGCTTTCCCTCCAGCTCAAATCCTCCAGCCCTGGCAATACCCTTGTTAATCTTTTCTGAACCCTTCCAAGTTTCGCAACATCTTTCCGATAGGAATGAGACCAGAATTGTACACAATATTCCAAAAGTGGCCTAACCAATTTCCTGTACAGCTGCACATGACCTCCCAACACTTGTATTCAGTGGTTTGAACAATAAAGGAAAGCATATTAAACACTTACTTCACTATCCTATCTACCTGCAACTCTATTTTCAAGGAAATAGGAACCTGTACTCCAAGGTCTCTTTGTTCAGCAACACTCTCCAGGATTTTATCATTAAGTGTATAAGTCCTGCTCTGATTTGCTTTTCCTAAATGTAGCACCGCGCATTTATCTAAATTTATCTCCATCTGCCACTCCTCAGTCCATTGGCCCATCTGATCTAGATTCCATTTTACTCTGTGGTAACGTTCGTAAGTGTTCACTACAACTCCAATTTTCGTCTCATCTGCGAACTTACTAGCTATATCTCCTATGTTCACTTGCAAATCATTTATATAAATTACGAATAGCAGTTGACAGTCCTTTGAATACAGGAGTTGGGACGGTATGTTCAGGTTGCGCAGGACATTCGTGAGGCATGTCCTGGAGGACTGTGTGCAGTTCTGGTCGCCCTGTTATATAGAAAATATTATCAAGTTTGAAAGAGTTCAAAGTGATTTATCAGGATGTTGCTGGGAATGGAGTATTTGAATTATAAGGACAGGCTCAACAGCCTCGAACATTTCCTACTGGAGCATAAGAGGCTGAGACGTAACCTTGTGGAGATTTATAATATCATGAGAGGTTTCGATAATGTTAAATAGTAGGTGTCTTTTCCCTCGACTGGGGGATTGTTTTACGATAAGAGGAGGAAGTTTCTTAAAAGACATAGCGTCATAGAGCTGCATAGCATAGAAACAGACCCATTAGTCCAACGTATACATACCAACCAGATAGCCAAAATTATTCTCCTTCTATTTGCCGACATATGGTCAATTTCCATTTAAACCCTTCCCATTCATCTGTCCATGCAGATGCCTGTTAAATGTTGTAATTGTGCCAGCCTCAATACCTTCCTCTGGCAGCTCATTACACACGGACCATCCTCTACATGAAGATGTTCCCCATTAGAGCCCATTTTTGTCTTTCCCATCCGACCTTAAACCTTTGCCATCTAGTTTTTGACTGCACTATCCTAGGGAAAAGAACTTGACTATTCACTTTATCCGTTGCACCCATGATTTTACTAACCTGTAACGTCAACCCTCAACCTCTGATTCTCCAGGGAAAATAGGCTCAGCCTATTCAGCTCTCCCTGTAACTCAAAACCTCCAACCATGGCAACTTCAGTGTAAACCCTTCTTGAACCCTTTAAAATTTGACAACATCCTTCCTACAGAGCAGGGAGATCAGAATTGCATACAATATTCCAAAAGTGGTCGAACCAATGTCTTGTACAGTCGCAATTATGTCTCCTAACGCATATACACAATGCACTGACCAATAACATATCAAATACTTTCTTCACTGTCCTATCTACCTGCAAATCCACATTCAAAGAACTATAAACCTGTACTCTGATGTCACTTTGTTCAGCAACACTCCCCAGGACTTTATCTGTAAGTGTACAAGTCCTGCCTTGATATGCCTTTCCAATATGCAGCATCTCACTTTAACCTAAATTAAACTCTGTCTGCCACTCCTCGGTCCATTGGCCCATCTGATTAAGTTCCCGCCGTAATCTGAGGTAACCTTCTTTGCTGGCCACTATACCTCCAATTTTGGTGTCATCTGCAAACGCACTAACTGTCCTATGTTCATATAGAAATCATTTATATAAATGACGAAATGTAGCGGGCCCAGCACTGATCCTTGTAGCACTCCCCTAGTCACAGACCTCCATTCTGCAAAACAACCCTCCACCACCACCCTCTGTCCTCTATCTTTGAGCCAGTTCTCTATCCAACTGGGTAATTCTCCCTGTATTCCATGTGATCTAACCTTGCTAACCAGTCTCCATGGGGAACTGTGTCGAATGCATAACTGAAGTCCATATAGATCACATCCAGCGTTCTGCCTTCATCAATCCTCTCCGTTACGTCTCAAAAAAAAACAATCAAATTAGTGAAACATGATTATCCACGCACGTTCCCATTTCACTATCCAGATAAAGGGCTATTGCCCAGAACGTCGATTTTCATGCTCATCAGATGCTGCCTGACCTGCTGTGCTTTTCCAGTACCACTCTGATCTAGACTCTGATCTGTTGCATCTGCAGTCCTCACTTTTGCCGATCCCTAATCAGTCCTTGCCTATCCAAATGCATGTAAATCCTGTAGCTCATGATTCCCTCCAACGCCGGGCCCACCACTTATGTCAGGCTCCACAGTCTATAGTTCTTGTCTTTTTCTTTCCATTTTATTTAATAGCAAAACTTTAATCAATCTCATGACTTCCAGCATCTCACCTGTGGCTATTGATGATGACAACATGTCAGCAAGGGACCCAGCAATCACTTCCTTAGCTTCCTACAAATTTCTTGGGTCCACCTGATCAGGACCTGTGAGGAGATTCATGTTTTACACAGCATGTGGTTCGTGAAGGGAATGAACTTCCTGAGGAAGTGATGGATTGTGGGTAAAGTTATAGCATTTAAAACGCGTTTGGTTAAGTAAAAGAATAAGAGAACACTTGAACAAATCTGGGCCAAGCGCAGGCAGGTGGGACTGGTTTAGCTTGGGATTATGGTCAACATGGACTGTATAGGCCGATAGGCCTGTTTGCAAATACCCTGTACAACTCGATGAGTCTATGTGTGTTCGTGTGTCCAAGTATGTATCTGCATATTTCTGTTCGTGTTTGTCTATTCCTGTGTGTCTGTATATGTCTCTGTTAACCTCTGTTTGCATGTCTATCTCTCTGTGCTTGTTACAGGTGTTCCTGCATTAGTGTGTGGATCTCTGTCTCTGCATCTCTGTGCAATGGGAACTCTTCTCGTTTTTGGTGTGAATCACTGAAACGGGGTCAAAACCATTTTCCCTTCCTCTCCCTTTCCCTCTTTTCTTTAAAGTGATACAAGCCCACACTGGTCTGGTTTAGGTTTTTTCAATCCATTCTCACATATAAGGTTACTTGTAAGAGTAAAACATTAAAAATTCCAAATTACAGTAAGTGCATTAAAATTAATCTCATCGCCATGGAAAGTGGCTCACTCGGAATTGCTTGTATATAATTGCAATGGAAATATGCTTTAACGTGTACACTGTGTATTGGAAATAGTACCCAGTGACAAACCATTTCCACATTGCAGACGGAGCGCAGACATTTCTCCACATGAACATGTTCCACTCTGAGGGCCTAAGTACAATGACAATCCTGTCCAAACCAAGCTAATGTGTGCATGTGTGTGTGCGCGCGTGTGTGCGTGCGTGCGTGCGTGCGTGTGTGTGTGTGTGTGTGTGTGTGTTTGGTACAATCAAAATTCAGGTTGTATTGTGCTGCGAGCTGCTGCTCTCCCTCTCTCCCTCCCAGACTGAATCCCTGATCGTTTACACACTTCAGCACCACGATTACAGTGGCGTGGGGGTGGGGGATCTGGGTGGGGGTGCAACAGAGATTGAAACAAGAGAAATCTCAGCAGCTCTGTAAGCATCTTCGGACAAAAATGAAATTTAACGTTTTGGATTGAGTGATCCTTACTCAGAACTCATATCGGGGGATATTATATCACTTTAAACATCACAGAGACTGCCAGACCCGCCCCACACAGATACACACACGAATACAGACATATAGAAGTACTCACTATACATTGACAGTAATACAGACCTGGAGAGTGTGTCAATATTTCACTCGCTCTGTTTGGTGTGTGTCAGTATTTTTGAGTGGAGTGTGACTGTAGGACAATTTCAATATTTGCAGATACCAAACCTGAAAGAATTGTAAAATTTTTGAGGACGGTGTGGAATTCCAACAGGAAAGTTATATGTTGGTGCAGTGTTTCGGTGTATGGCAGATGAGGATCAATGCAGCACAGTATGAGGTGATGCTCTTGAGTAGGAAGGACATTGAAAGACAATATAAAACAGTTTGTACCGTTATAAAGCAGGTGCAGGAACAAAGGGCCAGGGTGTATATGAGAACAGGTTATTGAAGATGTCAGGACAAGTGGGGAAAGCAGTAAATCTCACAGATTAGTTTCAGTATCTGAGCTGTTTACAGGGGAGGTGCTCCCTTCCTTGGATGTGATGGAGACGATGTGATGTGAATCCACCCTCCGGCCCACCGAGACCTTGGGGATTCCATTTGTACCAGCTAAACACAAAAGGGAGATGGCATCAGGGTCACGGCTTCTCAATTGTGCCGGGGGGGGGGGAACGGAGGTGCCAGTAGGTTTAAAGTGAGAATTGCCCTTCACTGAACATTGCTCCTTACTCGATGTTTAGGACGTGGATGTTTCAGAATCTCCACATGAGGCATACGAGTCCTCTCCGGCTCGTACCAGGCTCCTCCCAACATGGCAGGGGGAGGGGGGACGTGAGGGAAAGGATATCGGGCACTCCATCACTCGGCTTGACCTTTACTGTCCTATTCCAAGCTGTTTCTCCTGGAATGGGAGAAAGGGAGGGACGGAGGGAGGGAAGGTGAGAGTGGGTACCTCTGCTGTTAGTGCAGATGTAGATGGGGGCAGATATGGTGAGGTGTCTGGAGGGAGTCAGTCCACAGTGTCGTATCCATGCAAAGTTATTAGTGTGTGTGTATGTGTCTGTGTGTGCATGTGCGTGTGTGTGTGTGTGGGGTGGGGGGTGATAATGGGAAGAGAGAGAGAGGGAAGGTGCTGCAAGCAGCAGTGAGAGTGGTGGAGCATGAACGTTGTTCTGGGTCGCTGCTGCAACAGATATACAGTGAGTGTGAGGGAGCAAAGAGAATACAGTTACGCTTATCCTGACAGAGCCGGGAAGGTTATTGATGCTTGTCCTGTATTGCTAGACATTTCTTCAGATCGCAGATACTGCACTGAGCTGGGTGGGAACCTCAGACAATGCTCGGTGGGTCGGATAGTGTGACCCTTCCTGAGAAATGAATGGTCTCCCTCTGTGCTACCCCATCCACCAGGACCTCCGTGCCCCTGTCGACAAACTGTGGTGTAATTGCCCCTTATCTGCCATTCTCGGGGTAAACTGTACAAACCAGCTCCGACATCAAAAAAAGCTCAACTGTGCGCCCACTGGCCTTTTAAAGATGGCACCAGTGCCAGGGATCACGGAATACCCAGAGGCATCAGTGCGATGGTGAGTACCTCCAGTCGTGATGGGTGGGAGAATAGGGCTGGCATTGAATGAGAGGGACACCATGGGGTGGGGTAGGTAGTTAATGAGGTGAGTTCGATAAGGCAGCACCAGGAAAAGCACGACATTGTGCAGACAATCCCTCTGTCACACTCAATGAAAATGGCACTGAGATAAATTATGGTTCGATCCAGCCCAATGAGACGAAGACACTATTGAGCCCAATCCCAGTTGCAACGCTGCAGCTGCTTGACCAATGCTCTCCTTCACAGAGAAGGAGCTCAACATCACCTTCCCCTTGGGAAATATGGCTGGGCAGGAGACTGAGCTATCAGTGGGGAAGCACTTTGAGATACATAATCATAATTCTATTAGTTTTAAAATAGAAATGGAAAAGGATGAACTGGGTCTAAAAGGTAATGCTCTAAATCGGAGGAAGGCCAATTTTGATCATATTAAAAAGAACTTCCAAACTGGATTGGAACAGATATTCGCAGTTACGGGGCCAGGTGAGAAGAGGGAAGCCTTCAAAAAAGGAGATGTCAAAATCACAGAGACAGTCTGTCCCTGTTAGGGTGAAGGGTAAGGCTGATAGGTGTAAGGAATGCTGGAGGACTGGAGAAATTGAATGTCTGGTCATGGATAAGAGGGAAGCATATGTCAGATAGAGAGTGCAGGAGTCAAGGTTTTTTTCAGTACTCATTCACGGGTTGAGGGTATCACTGGTTGGGCCTGCATTCATTACCCATTACTAATTGCCCAGCGGGCAGTTCCGAGTCACATTTAAACTCTCCCTCCCACTCTGCCGAGGACATGGAGGTCCTGGGCCTCCTTCACCGCCGCTCCCTCACCACCAGACGCCTGGAGGAAGAAAGCTTCACCTTCCGCCTCAGAACACTTCAACCCCAGGGCATCAATGTGGACTTCAACAGTTTCCTCATTTCCCCTTCCCCCACCTCACTCCAGTTGCAAACTTCCAGCTCAGCACTGTCCCCGTGCCTTGTCTGGGCTTGTCCTACCTGCCTATCTTCTTTTCCACCTATCCACTCCACTCTTCCCCCGTCCCCGACCTATCACGTTCATCCCCTCCCCCACTCACCTATTGTACGCTATGCTACTTTCTCCCCACCCCCACCCTCCTCTATCTTATCTTTCCACGGTTCAGGCTCTCTGTCTTTATTCCTGATGAAGGGCTTTTGCCCGAAACGTCGATTTTACTGCACCTCGGATGCTGCCTGAACTGCTGTGCTCTTCCTGCACCAATAATCCCGTTACGAATCACACACATTGTTGTCGGTCTGGAGTCACATGTAACCCATGCCAGGTAAGGATGGCAGTTTGCTTCCTTCAAGGCCATCAGCGAACCTGATAGGTTTGCCAAAAATCGAAAATGTATTCATCATCGTCATTTGACTCTTAATTCAAGAATTAAAGTGACTGTCGAGGAGGGTCTAAAGTCAGTAGGAGTATACATAAGAGGGAAATCCGGAGGCCATAAAGGAGACATGAGATAGTTCTGGCAAATACGGTTAAGGAGAATCCAAAGGGACTCTACACATACATTAAGGACAAAAGAATAACTCAGGAGAGTTTTGGGCCACTTAAAGATCAGCAAGGTTGCCGATGTGCAAGACCGCCGGAGATGGAGGCGATACTAAACAAGCATCGTGCGTCAGTATTGATTGTGCAGAAGGATATGCAAGCTAAAGAACTTTGGAAATAAAGCGTGACATGTTGAAAAGTGCCTGTATTACAGAGAAGGAGATGCTGGAGTTCGGAAACCCGTAAAGAGGATGGTAAGGAAGAGCTAGTGAGCCAGACTTCAGTGGAAGGAAAGCTGTTGATAAGGATTATGAGGCACAAGGTTTGCATGGATTTTGAAAAGCAAGGACTGATAAGTGATAGGCCACATGGGTCGAAGCATGGAAAGTTGTGTCTCACTAAATTGACTGAGTGTGTTTGAAGAAGTGACTCAGAGGATTCATTCAGGCAGAGGTGTATATTGTTGGTATGGACTTCAGTAAGGCATTTGCCAACTTCCTGCATGTTAGATTGATTAACGAGTTTAGTTCAGATGGAATACAGGGAGAACTAGCCATGTGTAGACACAATTAGCCCGAAGGCAGGAGACAGAGGGTGGTGGTGAAGGATTGCTTTTCGAAAAGGAGGGTTGTGACCATTGGTGTGCTACAAGGGTTAGTGCTGGCTCCACTGCTTTTCACTATTCACATAAACCATTTCGATGTGAACATTTCAGCAATAGTTGCTACGTTTGCAGATGAAACCAAAAATGATGTTGTAGTGTAGAAAAAAGGTTTACCTCAGAGTACAATGGAATCTTGATCAAATGGGCAGATGGGCTGACAATTGGCAGATGGTTTTAATGTAAATAAATGGGAGGTGCTGCATTTTGGAAATGCAAATCATGGCAGGACATGTACACTTCATGCTAACGTCCTGGGGAGTGTTGCTGAACAAAGCGACCTTGAAATGCAGGTTCATAGTTTCTTGAAAGTAGAGTCGCAGTTAGGTAGGATAGTGAAGGAGGAATTTGGTATGCTTGCCTTTATTGGCCAGTGCTTTGACTATATGAATTGGGTGGTCATGTTTCCGCTTTACAGCACATTACTTTGGCTACTTTTAGAATACTGCATTAAATTCTGGTCTCTCTCCTTTTGGAAATATATTGTGAAACTTGAAGAGAGTCAGTTAAGATTTACAAGGATGTTGCCAGGATTGGAGCTATTGGGAGAGTGTGAGTAAATTGGGTTCTCACAAACTTTGATGATTGGGTTATTTTATTCCTGCAGCGTGAGGAGCATGTATAGGGTGTATAGCCAAGGTCTCTTTCCCCAAAACTAGACGGAATGGATTTCTGATGAGAGGGAAAAGATTTAAAAATGATCTAATGAGCACATTTTTCCCACAGAGGGTGGTTCATGTGTGGAATGAGCTGCCAGAGGAGGTGCTGGAGGCTTTTACAATTATAACGTCTAAATGGTATTTGGATGGGTACATGAAGAGGAAGGGTTTAAATCGACATTGGCCAAATGCAATTAGTTTAATTTGGGATATCCCATCAGCATGGACGAGTTAGAGTGAAGCGTCTATACATCTCCGAGACTCTGACTCTATCTGACCTTGCACCAAAATCGTATTAATTCATCATTTCCGGACATACTAACCTATGTTGCTAGATATAATCGAAATGTCTTAATTTCAGCATTCTGAAACCTGCAAACACATCCTTCCATAACACTGACTCAGAGTCTCTCTCCCTCTGTCTATTTCCCAAATCCCTGTGGATGTTTAAACTGCTTCCCCGCCATTCAGTTTTAATTGTCCAGTTTTAATGTGAACAACTGTCCTATATCTTTTCCTGCCCTTGAATGTTGCTCACCCAAGAGCATCAGCTTCCAACACTAAGAAGCTTAGAAACAGTGGTCAAAAAGCATTGCTTGCGTTTTCTTTGACTTCCCTGTGCTCCATGTTGAAGAGTGGGGTTTTAACAGTTTCGAGGCACACCTTTGTAACCTGCTCTATGCCTATTCATTGAACTCCTGTGTTAATCACTCTCTGCTGCTCATATGCTCAGTAAAATGAGAAATCCTCACAACTATTAGTGATTCAGATCAGGCTTCTCATTTGCCTTTGATTGACATTTGAATTAACACTAGTTTTTGTACGTTCGTGGAAATGCTGGGGATGGTTTCCTGGAGGCTGTGTTTTAAGCTGCTGTGGAAAGTCAGGAAGACCAGAGACTTTGGTGACCCAACTCTGAATGAAACATGGTGACTATAGTTACAGCATCTGGATCTGCAACATGACCAACAAATGGAGCAGAGGCTGCAGAGAGGGGAATCTCTGTAAAATGGGATGAGGGAATTACAATCAGATCAGCCATGGTTTTGAAGAATATTGGAGCAGGATTGAATGGCTCGTTCCTGCAACTTATTCAGATATTTCTGTTAGTACCAAGCCAAATAATCTTCTCTCCCAGTGTCTTACAGTGGTGGGTAGTGAGTCACCTCCTCCTGTTCCTGGGGAATAGAAATCTGGGCCTCACTGGCCTCCAGATTTCCCTGTATGGTAGTCTCGAGCAGTTGAGTGACTCCTCCTGTGCCTGTGTGCCAGTCTCGAACAGTTGAAAGACAGCCTCCTGTTCCTCTGTCCCAGTCTCGAGCAGTTGAGTGACTACCTCCTGTTTCTCCCTGTTCCTGAGCAGCAGTTTCAATGCTCTGAATGATGTCACAAGGTGAAGAAAGGACTTGATAACAGGGAATTTCAAACTTGGAGCAGCATTACACAAAGGTATAGAGAAACGCCTCCACCAAACATTTTGTACAGCTCGTCTGTTATTTTATTCCTGTCTCCTTTTATTAACGGGTGAATCATATATAACCGTGCAGTTTTCCGACAATACTCCCATATATAGGGAAGACAGATTAAAAAGATTGAAAGATTTATGATCTATCCCTTCGCAACTCTCATTCATTCCATCCAAACCTAGTAAATGTTCCCGTTTATTGTGTTATGTAAAATGATGTAAGGAACTGGTTAACTGAACCTGTTTGTTTGGTGACTGTGACTAATGTCAGTCTCCATAGAATCTAATTATCCCAGTGGAGAGTTTCCATCTTGTAATCATAAAAGGACTCGATTCAATATGTTATCCCATGGTATGGGCGGGAGCATCACCGATAGCACTAACAGGGATCGGCTGCTCCAGAGAGAGGGAGAGATCAGAAACTGAGAACATTAGACTGGAAAGTTCCAACAGTGGATCAGAATCTGAGAACAATAGACTGGAATGTTACAACAATGGATCAGAATCTGAAAACAATAGACTGGAAAGTTTCAACAATGGACAGGGGTTTATCCCATTATGTTTGGATGTTTTCTACATATTATTGGTGGTCGTTAGCATCGCGGATCAGATTTGCACTTTACATTATTCAATGTTTTTATTACCCTATCCTGGCTATTGTTGGTGTCCCTGGTAAGTTTCACTGTCGATATATTATTTGCATTAACCATGTGCGACTGTATTACTGTTTTTTTCATTTACTCTACTCTGTAATTATTCACGGTCCAAACCACAACAAACAACAGTGAACTTGTTCATTCTTTCTTTCCTTCTTTAGTTCTGTCACTGTGCCTTGTCGGTTGACCTACTCACTTTCAGGTATGAACCAGGATGCATTGCATCACTGCCCTTGCTATTTAAATATTGAAAGCTTGGAGGTCACTGTCTTCTGTTCTGGATGCAAACTCCATTTCCTTCCTCTGACTCCATCTCATCCCTGGCCAATAACTGAGGCTGAGACAGACGAGTCACAACTACGGTGATCCCTTTGGCCACAAGCTGATTACTGACACTATATCCTGGCTTTTCCTAATTTGAACTATTGACAACTGCAGAATATACTTCACTGGTTCATCCCATCTGCTGTTTGAACCTTCAGCTATGAAACACAATCTTAATAAAGCCAATAATCTGCTGTTGCTTAACCAAATCTGAGTCGGTATTCCATGGCTGTTATGTAAAGGCAGACCAAAATCCCATCATTCCTGTACGGATTGCTTTATATTGTTGTTGGGTCTGGCAATGCCTTTACTTTAATATTCACAAGCATGTCGTCACCTCTGTCTATAACACGGTCCTCAGTCTCCCTCGGTTAATGACCCAAAACCCTGTCAGTTGTTCACATTTAAACTGATTTCCTCTATGTCTATTCTCTCTCAAATAATAATTTTCATATCTACTGCCACGAACACACACAGACACACACACACACACAATCTCTTATCTTATATTTCGGCAGTGGAGATACAGAGCCATACATTTGTGGGAGTCCATTTACTGTCACTGCATGGGTAACTCATCTTGCCGTGCAAGACATTTCTGTAGTGCAAGTATAGTGGCAATATAATGGCAAAGGTTTGCAATGGTTCCCATGCTGGGCAGGTAGTCCAGTTTATAGAGTAGTCCACTAGCATGGTCTGCACAGCTCTCCATTCTGGTTAGTCCCTTGTCCTAGTTTGTGGTGTATTGGATGGTTCTGTGAGGCAGATTCACAATTTGATGTAACTAACCGTTTCAACTGATCTTTATTTAATGCTCCCATTCTTGTGATTGGACCCACCATTGTCTCACTTCTCCAGTTACACTCACTCCCCTGTCTCCTTATCCATATTTTCACAAACAGTTAATTAATTGTTTGTTTTTCTGTACCTTTCCCCGGGTGTTGTTTTTTTCACTCCCGAGTGTATCGAGTGCTAGCATTGTGAAGCTCAGAAAAAATGAAATGCTATGTGGTGGGCTGTTGCTCCAAGTTGGAAAGGGGGTTCCAGCAGCTTTGAGACACGTCTTTGAAACTTGGTCTGTGCCTGACCTCTGAAGGCCTGTGTTTGTCCCTCTCAGTTGATTGTGTAGACCATAACATGAGGAAATACCTCGAGTATTATCGTCAAGGAACAGGAGCTGAGGGGCATCTGACTGCCTCCTGTCATGGAAAGGTTAGTGGAGGTGATGGAGATGGTTTACTGGAGGTTGTGCTGTGAGCTGCCTTAGACATTCAGGGAGACCTGAGGATTTGGTGAACCAACTCTGGATGGAGCATGGGGACTGTAGTTACAGCATCTGGGTCTGCAACATGAACAACAAATGGAGCAGAGGCTGCAGAGAGGGGGAGCTCTGAAACCACAGAGTGTTTATGGGGAAAGGGATCTGCCAAACCTGCCTGTGTTTTAACGAGACGACACACATCCTTTCCCTCTCCGCTTTAAATACACCCATGCAAATTCA
>NC_057717.1:29461712-29462426 GCF_004010195.1 Chiloscyllium plagiosum | reverse complement strand
ACACACACACACACACACATACACACACACACACACACACATACACACACACTCATCTAATCTGGAAGATGAATTTTCATTTGCCGGTTTGTATTTCCAGATGCATTATATTTTCTCAAAAAAATACAATTTGTAGACATTGTGTCAATACGATATTTTATTAACTCCTACTTTGGAAATAAACCTAGTCTGATTCCAATTGAAGACACATACAGACTCCAAACATGCCTAAAATACGATGTCTGACTGGAGGGGTCACCTCCTTTACATCGATAATACCTGAAGGTATCTCCAGGCAGGGCTTGAAAGCAACTCTTGGATTTGCATATTCATCAATCAATATCTGCATCTCCATTCTAACCGATTAAAGATTTAGCAACCATCTTAGATGTGTTCAATTCATGTGCATGTGTTGTACAAGCCTTTAATATTTTCCTTATAAATTTTGTGCCTAAGGTCTTTTCTCTCTCACACCTGACGAAGGAGCAAGGACAATTGAAAGCTTGTGTTTTCAAATTAACCCGTCAGACTATAACCTGATGCCATATGATTATTGATCTTACTCAACCCAGTCCAAAGCTAGCACCTCCATATCATGTTTTTTTTTATTGGTTAGCCAATTTTCTCTCCAAGCAAATAAATTGTCCTAACTCATGTGCTCTTGACTTGCATACTAATCTTTCGTCAAGCATTGCCTTCTTGAAGTCTCGATAT
>NC_057717.1:29459797-29461212 GCF_004010195.1 Chiloscyllium plagiosum | reverse complement strand
TTAAATGTTGAACCATTGGGAGTGTTGTAGAACAGAGCAACCTCGAGTTTCAGGCATAATTCGTTGAAGTTTGCTTCATATGTAGACAGGGTGGTTATGAAGGTGTTTCACTTGCTGACCTTCATTATAGAGAAATAGAGTCATCGAGATGTAATGCAGGGAAATAGACCCTCTGGTCCAAATTGTCCATGTCGACCAGATACCCTAACCTAATCTTGTCAATTTTGCCAACACTTGCCCATATCCCTCAGAACCTTTCCTATTTATATACTCATCCAGATGTCTTTTAAATACTTTAATTTGACCAGCCTCTGGCAACTCATTCCATACACATACCACCCTCTATGCATAAAAAATTGCCCCTGAGGTCCCTTTTAAATCTTTTCCCTCTCTTCCTAAACCTATGCCCTCTAATTGTGGACTCGCTCACCCCAGGGAAAAGACATTGTCTATTTACCCTATGCATGCCTCTCATGATTTCATAAACCTCTATAATTCACCTTTCAGTCTCTATGATTCAGAGAAAACAGCCCCAGCCTATTCCGGCTCTCCCTACAGCTCAAATCCTTCAGCCCTGGCAATACCCTTGTTAATCTTTTCTGAACCCTTCCAAGTTTCGCAAAATCTTTCCGATAGGGATGAGACCAGAATTGTACACAATATTCCAAAAGTGGCCTAACCAATGTCCTGTACAGCTGCAACATGACCTTCCAACACTTGTATTCAGTGGTTTGAACAATAAAGGAAAGCATATTAAACACTTACTTCACTATCCTATCTACCTGCACCTCTATTTTCAAGGAAATAGGAACCTGTATTCCAAGGTCTCTTTGTTCAGCAACATTCTCCAGGATTTTATCATTAAGTGTATAAGTCCTGCTCTGATTTGCTTTTCCTAAATGTAGTACCTCGCATTTATCTAAATTTATCTCTATCTGCCACTTCTCAGTCCATTGGCCCATCTGATTTAGATTCCATTTTACTCTGTGGTAACGTTCGTAAGTGTTCACTACAACTCCAATTTTGGTCTCATCTGCAAACCTACTAGCTATATCTCCTATGTTCACATGCAAATCATTTATATAGATTACGAATAGCAGTTGACAGTCCTTTGAATACAGGAGTTGGAACGGTATGTTCAGGTTGCACAGGACATTCGTGAGGCATGTCCTGGAGGACTGTGTGCAGTTCTGGTCGCCCTGTTATATAGAAAATATTATCAAGTTTGAAAGAGTTCAAAGAGATTTGTCAGGATGTTGCTGGGAATGGAGTGTTTGAATTATAAGGACAGGCTCAACAGCCTCGAACATTTCCTACTGTAGCATAAGAGGTTGAGACGTAACCTTGTGGAGGTTTATAATATCATGAGAGGTTTCGATAATGTTAAATGGTAGGTGTCTTTTCCCTCGACTGGG
>NC_057717.1:29456851-29458673 GCF_004010195.1 Chiloscyllium plagiosum | reverse complement strand
TCTACCTGCAAATCCACATTCAAAGAACTATAAACCTGTACTCTGAGGTCACTTTGTTCAGCAACACTCCCCAGGACTTTATCTGTAAGTGTATAAGTCCTGCCTTGATATGCCTTTCCAATATGCAGCATCTCACATTTATCTAACTTAAACTCTGTCTGCCACTCCTCGGTCCATTGGCCCATCTGATTAAGTTCCCGCCGTAATCTGAGGTAACCTTCTTTGCTGGCCACTTTACCTCCAATTTTGGTGTCATCTGCAAACGTACTAACTGTCCTATGTTCATATCGAAATCATTTATATAAATGACGAAAATTAGCGGGCCCAGCACCGATCCTTGTAGCACTCCACTAGTCACAGGCGTCCAGTCTGCAAAACAACCCTCCACCACCACCCTCTGTCCTCTACCTTTGAGCCAGTTCTCTATCCAACTGGGTAATTCTCCCTGTATTCCATGTGATCTAACCTTGCTAACCAGTCTCCATGGGGAACTGTGTCGAATGGCTAACTGAAGTCTATATAGATCACATCCAGCGTTCTGCCATCATGAATCCTCTCCGTTACTTCTCAACAAAAACAATCAAATTAGTGAAACATTATTATCCACGGAGTTCCCATTTCACTATCCAGATAAAGGCTATTGCCCAGAACGTCGATTTTCATGCTCATCAGATGCTGCCTGACCTGCTGTGCTTTTCCAGTACCACTCTGATCTAGACTCTGATCTGTTGCATCTGCAGTCCTCACTTTTGCTGATCCCTAATCAGTCCTTGCCTATCCAAATGCATGTAAATCCTGTAGCTCATGATTCTCTCCAACGCCGTGCCGACCATTTATGTCAGGCTCCCCAATCTATAGTTCTTGGCTTTTTCTTTCAATTTTGTTTAATAGCAAAACTTTAAACAATCTCATGACTTCCAGCATCTCACCTGTGGCTATTGATGTTGGCAACATCTCAGCAAGGGACCCAGCAATCACTTCCTTAGCTTCCTACAAATTTATTGGGTCCACCTGATCAGGACCTATGAGGTGATTCACTTTTTACACAGCATGTGGTTCGTGTAGGGAGTGAACTTCCTGAGGAAGTGATGGATTGTGGGTAAAGTTATAGCATTTAAAACGCATTCGGTTAAGTACAAAAATAAGAGGACATTTGGACAAATCTGGGCCAAGCGCAGGCAGGTGGGTTTAGTTTAGCTTGGGATTATGGTCAACATGGACTGTATAGGCCGATAGGCCTGTTTGCAAATACCCTGTACAACTCGATGAATCTATGCGTGTTCGTGTGTCCAAGTATGTATCTGCATATTTCTGTTCGTGTTTGTCTATTCCTATTTGTCTATATATGTCTCTGTTAACCTCTGTTTGCATGTCTATCTCTCTGTGCTTGTTACAGGTGTTCCTGCATTAGTGTGTGGATCTCTGTCTCTGCATCTCTGTGCAATGGGAACTCTTGGCGTTTTTGGTGTGAATCACTGAAACGGGGTCAAAACCATTTTCCCTTCCTCTCCCTTTCCCTCTTTTCTTTAAAGTGATACAAGCCCACACTGGTCTGGTTTAGGTCTTTTCAATCCATTCTCACATATAAGGTTACTTGTAAGAGTAAAACATTAAAAATTCCAAATTACAGGAAGTGCATTAAAATTAATCTCATCGCCATGGAAAGTGGCTCACTCGGAATTGCTTGTATATAATTGCAATCGAAATATGCTTAACGTGTACCACTGTATTGGAAATACTACCCAGTGACAAACCATTTCCACATTGCAGACGGAGCACAGACATTTCTCCACATGAACATGTTCCACTCTGAGGGCCTAAG
>NC_057717.1:29455436-29456788 GCF_004010195.1 Chiloscyllium plagiosum | reverse complement strand
GTGTGTGTGTGTGTGTGTGTGTGTGTGTTTGGTGCAATCAAAATTCAGGTTGTATTGTGCTGCGAGCTGCTGCCCTCCCTCTCTCCCTCCCAGACTGAATCCCTGATCGTTTACACACTTCAGCACCACGATTACAGTGGCGTGGGGGTGGAGGATCTGGGTGGGGGTCAACAGAGATTGAAACAAGAGAAATCTCAGCAGCTCTGGAAGCATCTTTGGACAAAAATAAAAGTTGACGTTTTGGATTGAGTGATCCTTATCAGAACTCATATCGGGGGATATTAAATCACTTTAAACATCGCAGAGACTGCCAGACCCGCCCCACACAGATACACACACGAATACAGACACATAGGAGTACTCACTATACATTGACAGTAATACAGACCTGGAGAGTGTGTCAATATTTCACTCGCTCTGTTTGGTGTGTGTCAGTATTTTTGAGTGGAGTGTGACTGTAGGACAATTTCAATATTTGCAGATACCAAACCTGAAAGAATTGTAAAATGTTTGAGGACGGTGTGGAATTCCAACAGGAAAGTTATATGTTGGTGCAGTGTTCAGGTGTATGGCAGATGAGGATCAATGCAGCGCAGTGTGAGGTGATGCTCTTGAGTAGGAAGGACATTGAAAGACAATATAAAACCGTTTGTACCGTTATAAAGGAGGTGCAGGAACAAAGGCCCAGGGTGTATATGAGAACAGGTTATTGAAGATGTCAGGACAAGTGGGGAAAGCAGGAAATCTCACAGATTAGTTTCAGTATCTCAGCTGTTTGCGGGGGGGTATAGCAGGGAGTCTACGTGCTCCCTTCCTGGGATGTGATGGAGACGATGTGATGTGAGTCCACCCTCCGGCCCACCGAGACCTTGGGGATTCCATTTGTACCAGCTCAACACAAAAGGGAGATGGCATCAGGGTCACGACTTCTCAATTGTGACGGGGGGAAACGGAGGTGCCATTAGGTTTAAAGTGAGAATTGCCCTTCACTGAAAATTGCTCCTTACTCGGTTTTTAGGACGTGGATGTTTCAGAATCTCCACACGAGGCATCCCAGTCCTCTCCGGCTCGTACCAGTCTCTTCCCAACATGGCAGGGGGAGGGGGGATGTGAGGGAAGGAATATCGGGCACTCCATCACTCGGCTTGACCCTTACTGTCCTATTACAAGCTTTATCTCCTGGAATGGGAGAAAGGGAGGGACGGAGGGAGGGAGGGTGAGAGTGGGTACCTCTGCTGTTAGTGCTGGTGTAGATGGGGGGAGATATGGTGAGGTGTCTGGAGGGAGTCAGTCCACAGTGTCGTATCCATGCAATGTTATTAGTATGTGTGTATGTGTGTGTGTGGGGGGGG
>NC_057717.1:29450179-29453317 GCF_004010195.1 Chiloscyllium plagiosum | reverse complement strand
CCTCCACTCTCCTCTCGCTTATCTCTCCACGCTTCAGGCTCTCTGCCTTTATTCCTGATGAAGGGCTTTTGCTGCTCCTCGGATGCTGCCTGAACTGCTGTGCTCTTCCAGCACCACTAATCCAGTTACGAGTCACACACATGGTTGTCGGTCTGGAGTTACATGTAACCCAGGCCTGGTAAGGAGACAGTTTGCTTCCTTCAAGACCATAAGAGAACCTGATGGGTTTTCCAAAAATCATCGTCATTTGGCTCTTACTTCCAGATTTAAAGTGACTGTCAAGAAGGGTCTAAAGCCAGTAGGAGTATACATAAGATGGAAATTTAGAGGCCACAAAGGGGACATGAGATAGTTCTGGCAAATAGGGTTAAGGAGAATCCAAAGGGACTCTACACATACATTAAGGACAAAAGAATAACTCAGGAGGGTTTTGGGCCACTTAAAGGTCAGCAAGGTTGCTGATGTGCAAAACCGCAGGAGATGGAGGCGATACTAAACAAGCGTCGTGCGTCAGTATTGACTGTGCAGAAGGATATGCAAGCTAAAGAAGTTTAGAAATAAACCGTGACATGTTGAAAAGTGCCTGTATTACAGAGAAGGAGATGCTGGAGTTCGTAAACCCGGAAAGGTGGGAAAATCTTCAGGACCTGATCAGATGTACCCGAGAACTCTGTGGAAGCGAGTGAAGTGATTGCTGGGCCCCTTGCTGAGATATTTGTATCGTCAATTGTCACAGATGAGGTACCGGAAGATAGGAGGCTTTGCGAATTGGGTGCGATTATTGACAACATTTAAGAAGGATGGTAAGGAAAAGCTAGTGAGCCAGACTTCAGTGGAGGGCAAGCTGTTGATAAGGATTATGAGGCACAAGGTTTGCATGGATTTTGAAAAGCAAGGACTGATAAGTGATAAGCCACATGGATCGAAGGATGGAAAGTTGAGTCTCACTAAATTGACTGAGTATGTTTGAAGAAGTGACTAAGAGGATTCATTGCGGCAGAGGTGTATATTGTTGGTATGGACTTCAGTAAGGCATTTGCCAACT
Source organism: Chiloscyllium plagiosum (assembly GCF_004010195.1). Classification (NCBI taxonomy): domain Eukaryota; kingdom Metazoa; phylum Chordata; class Chondrichthyes; order Orectolobiformes; family Hemiscylliidae; genus Chiloscyllium; species Chiloscyllium plagiosum. Next base: position 29,452,272 of record NC_057717.1, on the reverse strand, counting down.
TCCTGCATGGTAGATTGGTTAACAAGTTTAGTTCAACTGGAATACAGGGAGAACTAGCCATATGTATACAGAATTAGCCCGAAGTCAGGAGACAGAAGGTGGTGGTGAAGGATTGTTTTTCGAAAAGGAGGGTTGTTACCATTGGTGTGCTAAAAAGGATTAGTGCTGGCTCCACTGCTTTTCACTATTCACATAAATCATTTGGATGTGATCATTGCAGCAATAGTTGCTACGTTTGCAGATGAAACCCAAAATGATGGTGTAGTGGACAGCAAAGAAGGTTTACCTCAGAGTACAATGGAATCTTGGTCAGATGGGCAGATGGGCTGACAATTGGCAGGTGGTTTTTAATCGAGACAAATGGGAGGTGCTGCATTTTGGAAATGCAAATCAGGGCAGGACATGTACACTTCATGCTAACGTCCTGGGGAGTGTTGCTGAACAAAGAGACCTTGGAATGCAGGTTCATAGTTTCTTTAAAGTAGAATCGCAGTTAGGTAGGATAGTGAAGACGGTATTTGGTATGCTTGCCTTGATTGGCCAGTGCTTTGACTATATGAATTGGGTGGTCATGTTGCTGCTGTACAGCACATTACTTTGGCCATTTTTGGTGTACTGCATTCAATTCTGGTCTCCTTCCTTTTGGAAATATATTGTGAAACTTGAAGGGAGTCAGTAAAGATTTACAAGGATGTTGCCAGGATTGGAGCGAAGGGGAGAGTGCGAGTAGATTGGGTTCTCACAAACTTGGATGATTGGGTTATTTTATTCCTGTAGCGTGAGGAGCATATATAGTGTGCATAGCCAAGGTCTTTTTCCCCAAAACTAGAAGGCATGGATTTCCGATGAGAGGGAAAAGATTTAAAAATGACCTAAGGAGCAACTTTTTCCCACAGAGGGTGATGCATGTGTGGAATGAGGAGGTGGTGGAGGCTTTTACAATTATAACGTCTAAATGATATTGGGATGGGTACATGAAGAGGAAAGGTTTACATCGACATTGGCCAAATGTGACTAGTTTAATTTGGGATATCCCATCAGCATGGACGACTTAGACTGAAGCGTCTTATTCCATGCTGTACATCTCCGAGACTCTGACTCTATCTGACCTTGCACCAATATTGTATTAATTCATCATCCCGGACATACTAACCTATGTTGCTAGATATGATCGAAATGCCTTCATTTCAGCATTCTGAAACCTGCAAACACATCCTTCCATAACACTAACTCAGAGTCTCTCTCTCTCTGTCTATTTCCCAAATCCCTCCCATTTGTTGATGTTTAAACTGCTTCCCCGCCTTCTAGTTTTAATTGTCCAGTTTCAATGTGAAGAACTGTCCTATATCTTTTCCTGCCGTTGAATGTTGCTCACTCAAGAGCATCAGCTTCCAACACGAAGAAGCTTAGAAACAGTGTTCAAAAAAGCATTGATTGCGTTTTCTTTGACTTCCCAGTGTCCTGCCCTGTGCTCCATGTTGGATAACGGGGTTTTAACAGTTTCGATGCACACCTTTGTAACTTGCTCTGTGCCTATTCATTGAACGCCTCTGTTAATCTCTCTCTGCTGCTCATGTGCTCAGTACAATGAGGAATCCTCACAACTGTTTGTGATTCAGACCAGGCTTCTCATTTGCCTTTGACTGACATTTGACTTAACTCTAGTTTTTGTACGTTCGTGGAAATGCTGGGGATGGTTTCCGAGAGGCTGTGTTTTAAGCTGCTGTGGAAATTCAGGAAGACCGGAGGCTTTGGTGATCCAACTCTGGATGAAACATGGTGACTGTAGTTACAGCATCTGGATCTGCAACATGACTAACAAATGGAGCAGAGGCTGCAGAGAGGGGAATCTTTGCAAAATGGAATGAGGGAATTACATTCAGATCAGCCATAGTTTTGAAGAATGTTGGAGCAGGATTGAATGGCTCGTTCATGCAACTTATTCAGATATTTCTGTTAGTACCAAGGCAAATACTCTTCTCTCCCAGTGTCTTACAGTGGTGGGTAGTGAGTCACCTCCTCCTGTTCCTGGGGAACAGAAATATGGGCCTCACTAGCCTCCAGAGTTCCCTGTATCCCAGTATCGAGCAGTT
>NC_057717.1:29444440-29447789 GCF_004010195.1 Chiloscyllium plagiosum | reverse complement strand
CTGATCTGGCAATAATTTTATTGAATGCTCCCATTCTTGTGATTGGACCCACCATTGTCTCACTTCTCCAGTTACTCCCACTCCCCTGTCTCCTTATCCATATTTTCACAGCATGTTATCAGTTAATTAATTGTTTGTTTTTCTGTACCTTTCCCTGGTGTTGCTTTTTTCACTCCCGAGTGTATCGAGTGCTGGCATTGTGAAGCTCAGAAACAATGCAATGGTATGTGGCGGGCTGTTGCTCCAAGTTGGAAAGGGGTTCCAGCAGCTTTGAGACACGTCTTTGAAACTTGGTCTGTGCCTGACTTCTGAAGGCCTGTGTTTGTCCCTCTCAGTTGATTGTGCAGTCCATAAAATGAGGAAACCCCTCGAGTATTATTGTCAAGGAACAGGAGCTGGGGGGCACCTGACTGCCTCCTGTCATGGAAAGGTTAGTGGAGGTGATGGAGATAGTTTACTGGAGGTTGTGCTGTGAACTGCCTTAGACATTCAGGGAGACCTGAGGATTTAGTGAACCAACTCTGGATGGAGCATGGGGACTGTAGTTACAGCATCTGGGTACGCAACATGAACAACAAATGGAGCAGAGGCTGCAGAGAGAGGGAGCTCTGAAAACACAGAGCGTTTGTGGGGAAATGGATCTGCCAAACCTGCCTGTGTTTTAACGAGGAGACACACATCCTTTCCCTCTCCCCTTTAAATACACCCATGCAAATTCACCCTCTACTTCTCGCACACAAACACATTCACATGCACACACACTCTCCACTCTCTCACACGCACGCATACCATTTCTCCCTCCCAAAGACACACATAATCCCCCTCACTCTCTCACAAACACACACACTCTCTCTCCCTCCCACAGACATTCCACCTTGTTTTCAATCACACACATGCACGTGTGCGCAAACACACACACACAAACACATCTAATCTGTAAGATGAATTTTCATTTGTCGGTTTGTATTTCCAGATGCATTATATTTTCTCAAAAAAAAAAATACAAAATGCAGACAGTCAGTCAATACGATATTTTATTAACTCCTACTTTGGAAATAAACCTAGTCTGATTCCAGGTGAAGACATATACAGACTCCAAACAAGACCGCATGCCTAAAATACGATGTCTGACTGGAGGGGTCACCTCCTTTACATCGATAATACCTGAAGGTATCTCCAGGCAGGACTTGAAAGGAACTCTGGATTTGCATATTCATCAATCAAAATCTGCATCTCCATTCTAACCGATTAAAGATTTAGCAGCCATCATAGATGTGATCAATTCATGTGCATGTGTTGTGCAAGCCTTTCATCTTTTGCTTATAAATTTCGTGCCTAAATTCTTTTCTCTCTAACACCTGACGAAGGAGCAGGACAATGAAAGTTTGTGTTTTCAAATTAACCCGTCAGACTATAACCTGGTGCCATATGATTACTGACCTTACTCAACCCAGTCCAAAGCTAGCACCTCCATATCATGGTTTTTTATTGGTTAGCCAATTTTCTCTCCAAGCAAATAAATTGTCCTAACCCCGTGTCTTCTTGTCTTGCATATAAATCTTTCGACAAACATTGACTTCTTGAAGTCCAGATATAATACATCTTTCAGATCCCCGTTATCCAACTTGTTTGTCACACGTTTTAATTTAAAAAAGTTAGGAAAATCATTCAAGCATGATTTATCCTTAATACAATTATGTCGACTTTGATGGGTTGTGGTTTGACTTTCAAAGTCTCATGTTGTTAATTCCTTCATAACAGATTCGAACAATTTATCTTCAATCGTTTGCTCATAACGTTTCATTCCCGATTGAAGTTGGTTATTCTAAGTTCTTCTTTTTCCATAACCACGACAGTCCGTTTCAATTCCTGTGCAATAGGCACGAGGCTGTGAAAGATCAGCTCCAATTGCTGTTTGAGTGGCATGGGTGGCTGATTGGACTCATTCTGTTCCTGTTTTACACACACGATGGGCTGAATGTCCTCCTCGTGTTCCTGCACTATAGCTTCGATGTCTTGCATGTCCTGCGCCTGTTCCTGACCAAGCCGCTCAAGATATCATTGTCCTCATCCTGTTGCACAGTGACAAGTTTGGGGACTAATGGAATATCTCTGCTCTTATGCCACATTTCGAGTGTTGAATTGTGCAGGCAGGTTGCGTTGCCCACAGGGGGTAGCTCAGTGGTTAGCACTGCTGCCTCTCAGCACCAGAGATCTGGGTTCAATTTCAGTCTCGCGTCACTGTTTGTGTAGAGTTTGCACATTCTCCCTGTACATGCAAGGGTGTCTGTCGTGTACTGCAGTTTTCTCCCACAGTCCCCAGATGTGCCAGTTAGGTGCATTAGTCATGGAAAATGCTAGGTTGCAGAGATTGGGTTGGGAAGGGGGTTGGAGAATGGGGTTTGTATGGGATGGCCTTCGGAGGATCAGCGTGGAGTCGATGGGTCAAATGGTCTGCTTCCACACTGTAGGGATTCTATGATTAACACCTTCATTGCAGAAATCAGTTGAGGGAATAATATCTGAGTTAATACCAACACCCTTTCTTAGTGAGGAGATTAAATCTGTGCACATTACTCCAGACGTGATCTCATTAAGACCCTGTACAGCAGCAGCCACACTTTACCAGCCTGCTGTAAGTTTCCTACTCAGGTTAGAGCAGGCTCAGCTGTCACGGGAATACACAATTTTGTTGAAAATGAATGGTGTGCTGACCTTCATTTCAGGATGATTTGAGTACAGGAGTAAGGGCGTCTTACTGCAGCTGTACAGGCCCTTGGTGAGACCCCATCTTGAACATTGTGCAGTATTGTGTGCAGGTTTGGTCTCCATTCCTAATAAAGGACAAACGTGACATTGAGGGAGAGCAGCGAAGGATGACCAGACTGATCTCTGGGATGACAGGCTTGTTGTGGGAACAGAGTTTGGGGCGACTGTGCCTGTATTCCATGAGGTTTAGGAAAATGGGTGAATTATATAAAACTCTGTCATGGCGAGACAGATTGGAAGCAGGGATGATAATTCCCCTGGGTGGGATGTCCAAAACACGGGCTCACAGTGTTGGGACAGACAGGCCAAAGGGCGTTGAGATGAGACTAAATGTCTGCACTCAGAGACAGGTGAACTTGGCTAATTATTTCCCTGATCAGGCTGTGAAAGCTAAGGTACTGAAAATAAATAAGGATTTCAAGACACAGAAGGGATGAGAAGAGTGCAGGAGTTTGGTTGTGGAGGTAAAGAATCAGCAATAATTACAAGGAGTTATCCAATAATGTGGCAGCTGTATTCCTGTGGAACACCGTAATATAGAAAACGGTGCAATATAAATAATGGGGCCAATGGGAAAAAA
>NC_057717.1:29433236-29443940 GCF_004010195.1 Chiloscyllium plagiosum | reverse complement strand
CTGTGCCCTGCTGGTTGTGATCCTCATGGTCCTTTTACCTTAGTTATTTTCCGTTACTCACTGAAAATGGCATAGAGCAATACTGGGGGTCAAAAACCTCCGATTTTACCACAATAGGGAAGAAAGAGAGGGTGAATGCATCAATTTGTCTGGGTTATGGTGCAGAGTTCAGCAGGGCAGTCCTACTGAATCGCCACCATCTTGGATCGCACCCACTGTTCTCAATCACTGTTCACAAACTATTTTTGAAATGGTTTGAAGATGTTTCTTTTAGATGGAGACAATGGAGAACTATTGGATGTGATATAGTTTGATATTCAGGTGGATGTTTAAGAGTTCAGAAAGTGAATAGTAAATAAAATTGAACCAACATGGTTCAGGGGCGACTTTGGGAAATGGAAAGGTAAAAGTGAAGTTGGCCTTCAGTTAACGGAAGTTGGAATATCGAAGTAAAGGCTTTCTGCACAGACTGCATGCAGCGTGGATAATATTATACCTGTGTTCTGTACTGTTTCAAAGAATGAGAGGTGATCTCAGGGAAACTTAGAAAATTCGCCCACAGCAGACTGACTCATACAGGGGCATGGAGAAGTGCAGCAGGCAAAGTTAGGGGGAACCCAAGGTGTTCTACAAAAACATCAAGCTGAACAGAATAATCAGGACCTATTTCGAAACCAATGGGGTAATCAGTATGTGAAACCGGGGAACATTGATAGACTGTGACATGTGAGATTCACATCTGTTTTATTTGAGAAAGGAAGATGCAGGTACAGAATTCAAGAAGATGGACTGGGAAGCTCTCGAGCAGATTGATATAAGATGCCTGAAGAAGGGCCTGTGCCCGAAACGTCGAATCTCCTGTTCCCTGGATGCTGCCTGACCTGCTGTGCTGTTCCAGCAATAAAGTTTCAACTTTGATCTCCAGCATCTGCAGACCTCACTTTCTCCTGATATAAGATGCAAGTTGGGATTAATGGTTTTGGATGATGTAAAGTCCAGATGAGTTGTATTACAGGAGACAAGAGAGGAAATCTCCTGACCTAAATGTTTTAGTCGAATCTGACCACGCAAGGGAGGTGCTAGAGGACTAGCAAACAGATATTTGGTCCCAAGTCACTGGGAAGGTGGTAGCGATAGACCAGTGTCTGGTGGTGTACCACAGCGAGAATTGCAGTGTATCTAATTGTTTGTGGTATTCATAAATGATGTAAATATGAATGTGGAGGGGGTGGTGGGGGGTGGGGGCTGAGCGTAATAAGCAACTTTGTGTTTGACACAAAGATTGGCCAGGAGGTTGGCAGTGAGGAGGAAGGCCTTATGTTAGGGGAAGATACAGGTGGAATGGTCAGATGGTCAGATCAATGGCAGATGGAATGGAACCCTGATGTGATGCACTTTGGATGAAGGAACTTGACAGGGGAGAATTCAATGAATAGCAGAACACTAGGGAGATCAGAGGGTGTTTCTCCACGTATCCCTGAATGTGAAAGTGTAATAGTCAGTTAAGAAATCACACGGGACTGTAGGCATAGTGTTTATTCATCGAGGCGACATAATATGAGTTAAACATGCCATTGGTTCGGCCATAGATAGAATACTGTGTGCAGTTCTGGCAGCCACATTACATGAAGTGTTTTGATTTCTCAGTAACATCAGAAGCTATTGGGGTCACCACAGAGTTGGAAACTTCAGTCGATTTGTTTTCCCTCCTAGATTGGAGAACTGCATCTGAGAATCTGTGTCTGATCTTTCCTTTTTGCCAAGTACATGCTTATGGGATATTATTGTATCAGAACACTTAATTGTTGATAGAGTCTAGGCCAACGCCTTCAAATATTTTTGTGGAGCTCTGCTGTCTTCTATAAACACGTGACTACTTCTCTTCTTGTATAATTCATTGGCTGCACTAAATGGGCTATCTCTACACTTCTCCAATAATTTCATTGAGCTGAATGACTTCCTCATATTTCTGTGAAGCTAGCATGAGGAGCCAAATAATCTCCTCCTTTTAACTGTGGAAATGTGCAGTGTCCAGCAACACTGTTGCATGAATGTTACCAATATTTCCAACAGAACAAGCCTGAATGTTGTCCATGTCTTGCTGCACATGGACACAGACTAGTTCAGAGCTGAACGGGTACATTTTTCCTGAATATTTGTGTGACCTTCAGTGAATACCCCCACTTCTAATCTTTATGAAGCAGGTGAAGATGTTTGTGCTGAGGAACTACCTTGAGGATCTTTTGCAGACATGTCCAGGACTGCATGGACTTTTTGTCCACAAACCACAATCATTGTGTTTTATGCTTTAAACCATTCTAACCAGGAAAGTTTACAATCCCATTAAGTGCAATCCTACTCAGGCTCCTTGAGACCATTCTTAGTTAAATGCTGCCTTGATGTCAGGGCCGCTCACTCTTCCCTGAGCCCTTGTGTTCACGTCTTTTGCTCATATCAATAGGTCACCGTGTGGGGGTAAGGAGTGCTTTTTGACCAATCAGAGTTGAGGGCTGTGAAGAACTGGACATGAAAGAGGATATTAGATCTTATGATCTTATTGTGGGTAAAGACATGCTTGCGGGGGAGGGGGCGTGTGGATGAATGACATATACCTGTTTGTGGCATTCTCACATTCTATTATTGGAAAGAAGAGGGTGTTATTTTCCTGGAAGCTCTGATATTGAATATTACCAGATTGTCTGGACCATCTCTGGCTGAGGTGTTGGGGCTGTATTCACAGTGAAACTGGGTCTACAACATGACCAACATCTGAAGCACATGTTGCAGAGAGGGGAAGCTCTATAAAGAGAGATAAGCGACCTCTTTGATATCCAACCTGGGTTTTCCAATTACATTTTCCAAACCAGCCCAAATTGTGTGTGACAGTTTTGAGGGGCTGAATGGTCTCCTGTGTTTCTGTGCACCAGGATTTCGCAGTATTAGCCTCTAACTATTCCTGTCTAGCAGGTTTGAGGGACTGAATGGAACACAGAAACATGGGACTGAGTAGCAGGAGTGGGCCATTAGACACTTTGAGCCTTCTCCAACAGGCACTAAGATTGTGTCTGAGCAGGTTATGGTCACAGCCCCTTTCCTGATTGTATCCTGTATCCATGACTCACTTCTCTGCCAAATATTTAACTAACTCAGCTTTGAACCAATGTGAACAAAGAGGCATCTCAAACTTGTGGGGAAGAGAATTCCCACTTGAAATGCCTGTTTAGAATGTCTCCTCATCCCTCTTATAAAAGTCATATAGCATGAAAATTTGTCCGCGCTGACCAGACATCCCAATCTGATCGAGTCTGATTTGCCCGCATTTGGCTCATATTCCTCTATACCTCCTTATTCAGATACCCATCAAGATGCCAGACTCCACCACTTCCTCTGGCAGGTGATTCCATATGCACACCTCCCTCTGTATGAAAACATTTTCTCCAAGTTCCATCTAAAATATTTCCCCTCGCACCTGAAACCTATACCCTCTATTTTTGGAATCCCCAATTCTGGGAAATTGACCTTGTCTATTTACAGAATCCATGCCCCTTATGATTTTATAAACGTCTATAAGGTCAGCCCTAAGCCCATAATTCTGCAGGGAAAACCGCTTTAGCCTATTCAGCCTCTGCTTATAGCTCAAACTCTCCAAACCTGGCAACATCCTTATAAATGCTTTCTGAACCCTTTCAAGTTTCACAGTAACCTTCGTACAGCAGGGAGACCAGAACTGCACACAGAATTCCAAAATGTGGCCTCACTGACATCCTGTACAGCTGTAACATGACATCCCAACCCCGAAACTCAATGCTCTGACCAATGAAGGCAAACATGCCAAACACCTTGTTCACTATCCTGTTCACTTTGAAGGAGCGTTGCAGCTACATCTCTCTCTCTCGTTGCTCGGCAACATCTTCGAATATATTTCCATTAAGTACCCCGATTTGCTTCCCAAAATGCAACACTTCACACTTATCTGAATTAAACACCATCTGCCAATCGTCAGCCTATGGGCCCATCTGATCGAAGTCTCATTGCACTCTGAGATAATTTTCTTCATTACCCACAACACCAAAAATGTTGGTGTAATCTTCAAACTTGCTACCCTTACCACCTATGGTCACATCCACATCATTTATATGAATGATGAAAAACAGTGGGCTCAGCATTGATCCTTGTGGCACACTACTGTTCACAGGCCTCCAGTCTGAAAAGCAATCCTCTACCAACCTCTGTCGCCTTCCTTCAATCTATTTTTTTATTCAATTGTCTTGGGTGCGCTGGTTCCCATATGTCCTAACTTTACTAACTTACCTAATATGCAGAATCTTGTCGACGAACTTGCTCCAGTCTATATGGAAAGCATCTACAACACTGCCTTCATCAATCTGCTTTGTCACCTCTTTAACTTACTCAGTCAAATTAGTGTGACACGATTTCTCATGCAAAAAGCCATGGTGACTATCCACAATCAAGCCTTGCCTTTGAACATGCATGCAATTGGCTATCCCTCAGAATCCCGTCCAACAACTCACCCACCACTGATGTCAGGCTCACCGGTCCAGATTTCCCTGGGTTGTTGAGTAACTGTTTTCTTTTCTACTGCCACTCTTCTATTGGTCACAGCAAATTATCGGTGTGACCAGTTTGATGATATGGCTTATAATATAGGTCTCACATTGGGTCAGGGCCGTCCTGGGAAGAAGTCATATAGATTTCCTTCTCTGTTAAAATAACAAATTCATGACTAAAACAAAGTTCCTCAAGCTATGATGTAAAGATGAACGACAAACAGTTAGAAATTACAAAAGTGTACATTGATATTTCCATTACTAAAAGTAATGAGGAGCACAAACATATGCAGACACACACAGATACATACACAGGCACACATAGACAAACTTAAACACACACTCGGACGTACAAACACAGGCACACTCAAACACACACACAGACGTGCACACGCAGACACACTCAACCTCACAGAAACAGAAAAACACGGACACACAGACACACATGCACCTGCAAATACACACACTAACACAGACGAATGCGTGTACCATAGTGCGTACAAAATTAGAGCAGTAAAAAGGCCGTTTGGCCCATCCAGTCTACTGAACTATTGATCATGGCTGACATGTTTTTCAAGCCAGTTCTACTATCCTCTCACAACAAGCCTTGAGCAGATCTTTAATCATAACTTATCGACTTATATCCTAAAGACACTAAGATGTGTATGCCTGTGCAGCACGCACATGCACGTGTGTATCTGTGTGTGTGTGTCTGTGTGTGTGTGTATGTCCCTTTGTGCGCCCGTGTGTGTCTGTGTGCATGTGTTGTCTTTGTGTGTGTGTCTGTGCGTGTGCATGTGTCTGTGTGTCTCTGTGTGCGTGTGCATTTGTGTATGTGCGCCTGTGCGTGTGTGTGTCTCTGTGTATGTGTCTGGGTGCGTGTGTATGTGTGTGTGTGTCGTGTACGTGTCTGTGTATGTGTGTGTTTACCTAATAGCAGGAGACAGCATTATCGAGGACGGTGGTTTTTCAGACTGTTGTTATGGACTACTCAAAATATTTTTGAGCAGGCAGCGCAGACTATAACTTTGTAATTTGTTTCAGTGAAAATTATCAGGTTATAAAATAGACAAAAAATATTCACAAAACTACACAATGAAACACAAAGAACAGATTAAAGAACCCCTACAGAACTCAATCTATTCAAACTAAACTTAATTAGCTGTTCTGGAAGTACACAACCATCCCAATAAGCAAACCCCCCTTAAAAACAGTACAAATGGAACAAATGATTGCACGTTCAAGTTAGAAGGGCAGAAGGAGAGACAGAGAGAGAGAGAGAGAGAGAGAGAGAGAGCCTGTCCACACAGCTAAACTACAAACTGGTTCTGGACTGAACTGCTCACCTCGAGAGCTGACCACTCCCCTTTCATTATACCTTTAATCACAAAACCGTTTAATCTCTGTACCAAACCAGTCACCTTGGCGCCGGGAACTATTTACGATGCCTCTAAAAAAAATCTAGGACACAGTATCTTTGAGAAAAGGAAGCATTTAGAGAAAAGGTTTGTGACACTGTGCACAGTGGTGTTCCACAGGGACTTGTGCTCAATCGATTTTTGTTTTGACATTTAGACAAATGATTCAGATGAGAATTATAGAAGGCGTGGTTAGAAAGATTGTGGATAAAACCAAGTTTGGCTAGAAAGTGGACAATGAAGATTACACAGGGACCTAGATCAAATGGCTTGATGAATCTAAAGAGTTGTACAGCACCGAAGCAAACACTTTTGACCAACTCGTCCATGCCAACCTGATTTCTGAAATTAATCGTGTCCGACTTGGGGTGGTGCAGTGGCTCAGTGGTTAGCACTACAGCCTCCCATACCTGGGGCCTGCGTTTGATTGCTGGCACAGCTGACTGATTGTGTGGAGTTTGCACATTCTCGCTGTGTCTGCGTGGGTTTCTCCCACAGTCCAAAATTGTGCAGTGCAGGTTATGTGAATTGGCCATGTTAAGTTGCACATAATGTCAGGTGCATTAGTCGGGGTAAATCTGGTGAGATGGTTCTGGGTGGGTAACTCTTCAGAGAGTTGGTGTGGACTTGTGCTGCACAGTAGGGAATCTAATCTATTTGGCAGCAATTGTAACATATCATTCTAAATCCTTCCTATCAATATATCCATCTGGGTGCCTTTTAAATGTTGTAATTATACCTACCTCCACCACTTCTTCTGGCAGTTCATTATGTACACGCTCCACTTTCTGAGTGAAAACATTGCCCCGACGTCACTTTAAAATCTTTCCCCTCTCACATTAAATCTATGCCTTCTAATTTTGGACTTCCAAGCATGGGGTAAAGATCTTGACTACTCACCCCCTATCCATGCACTTCATGAATTTATCAACCTCTAGAAAGTGCAAATATGTCTCCCACGCAGCCTCTGTGCTTTCAGTCATCTGGCGCTTAAATTCTGAAATTCAATACTGACACCTCTTCCATCTCGATCAAACCACAATTTTAAAATCATTTTAGTCAACGCGTTCAGACATATTATCAAACACCTCTAGTTGGATTAGAACTTAGACCTATGAGAGCCAGAGGTAGGGACACTACCACCACTCCACAACAGCCCCAAAAGTTGCAGCATTATTCTCCTGTGTGTTCGTTCATCAGCTTGTTCTGACATGCTGCACCGAAATCCAGACAATCTGGTCTCGAGCTAGGGACATGACCAGACAAGTTCAGGAATTGGAATAGAATCCAGAGCTCTGCCTCAGAGGCAGGGATACTACAGACTATACAAAATCTAAACCATGCCCAAATTTTTAACTTTAAATGCCAGCTTCCAGATCGGTATGGATTTATTGAAATCTGGTTCACTTTACTGAATTACCCAGTTAAAAAAATAACGTTGTTCAAAAATGCAAGGTACTTGCCTCAACTGTAGGATGTCGAGTTTATGTGCTCTGCCTTCGAGATAAACTATGAACATCTTTAAATACTTGTCTATTATTTCCAGTTTAAATGGCTATTATCTGTAGTCTGCAATATGAGGAATGAAATCCTGCAGACACACTCTGCACTATGAAGGATCTCGAATAGATATCAACACTGAACACCAGAGACAAAGACAGAGCATACTTTCTGGCCTGAAACACCGATCACTGTTTCCCACCTCTAACGTGTGACTGTCCTCTTCCTAAAACCACTAAATGGTACAATGTAACTGATTACGTTCCAGCCTTTCTTCCCCAGTATTATCACTCACTGGGCTAAAGAATTGCAGATGGAGTTTAATGTTGATAAATGCAAGGTATTGTACTTTGGTAAAACAAACTAAAAAAAACATATACAATTAAATGTTGAGCCATTGGTAGTGTTGTAGAACAGAGCAACCTAGGGTTTCAGGCATAATTCTTTGAAGTTTGCTTCATATGTAGACAGGATGGTTATGAAGGTGTTTCACTTGATGTTCTTCATTATATAGACATAGTCATAGAGATGTACTGAACGGAAACGGACCCTCTGGTATAATTTGTCCACGTCGTCCAGATACCCTAACATAATGTTGTCAATTTTGCCAACACCTGCCCATATCCGTCTGAACCCTTCCTATTTATATATATTCATCCAGTTATTTAATTACTTTATTTTTACCATCCTCTGGCAACTCATTCCATACACATACCACCCTTTAAGAATAAAAATTGCCACTGTGGTCCCTTTTAAATCTTTCCCCTCTCATCTTAAACCTATGCCCTCTAATTGTGGACTCGCTTACCCCAGGGAAAAGACATTGTCTGTTTACCCTATGCAAGCCTCTCATGATTTTATAAACCTCTATAATTCACCTTTCAGCCCCTAATGATTCAGTGAAAATAGCCTCAATCTATTCCGGCTCTCCCTACAGCTCAAATCTTCCAGCCCTGGCAACATCATAGTCAATTTTTTCTGAAACTTTCAAAGTTTCACAACATCTTTCCGATAGGAATGAGACTAGAATTGTATGCAATATTGCAAAAGTGGCCTAACCAATGTCCTGCACAGCCGCAACATGACCTCCCGACTCTTGTACTCAGTGGTTTGAACAATAAAGGAATGCATATTAAACACCTACTTCACTATCCTATCTAACTGCAACTCTACATTCCAGGAAATATGACCCTGTACTCCAAGGTCTCTTTGTTCAGCAACACTGTCCAGGACTTTATCATATATAAGTCATGCTCTGATTTGCTTTATCAAGATGTAGCACCTCGCATTTATCTGAATATACCTCCATCTGCCACTCCTCAGTCCCATCTGAACAAGATTCCATTTTACTCTGTGGTAACGTTCTTAACTGTTTACTACACCTCCAATTTTGATGCCATCTGTAAATTTACTACCTATATCTCCTATGTTCTCATCCAAATCATTTACATAAATGACGAATAGCAGTGAACTATCCTTTGAGTACGGGTGTTGGGACGGTATTTTCAGGTTGCACAGGGCTTTCATGAGGCATGTCCTGGAGGACTTTGTGCAGTTCTGGTCGCCATTTTATATCGAGAATATTATCAAATTCGGGAGAGTTCAGAATAAGTTGATCAGGATGTTGCTGGGAATGGAGTGTTTGCATATAAGGACAGGCTCAATAGACTCGGACATTTTCTACTCGAGCGTAGGGGGCTGAGAATTAACCTTTTAGAGGTTCATAATATCATGAGAAGTATCGGTAATGTTGAATGGTAGGTAACTTTTCCCTCGAGTGGGGGATTGTTTTAAGATAAGAGGAGGGAGTTTGTTAAAAGACATGGCGTCATAGAGCTGTATAGCATAGAAACAGACCCTTTGGTCCAACGTATCCATGGCAACCAGACAGCCAAACTTATTCTCCTCCCATTTGCCAGCATTTGGTCAATTTCCATCTAAACCCTTCCCATTGATCGGTCCATCCAGACGCCTGTTAAATGTTGCAATTGTGCCAGCCTCAATACCTTCCTCTGGAGGCTCATTACACACGGACCATCCTCTGCATGAAGATATTGCCCATTAGAGCACTTTTTGTCTTTCCCATCCAACCTTAAACCTTTGGCATCTAGTTTTTGACTGCACTACCCTAGGGAAAAGACTTTGGCTATTCAATCTATCCGTTGCACCCATGATTTTACTAACCTCTAACATCAACCCTCCTTCTCTGATTCTCCAGGGAAAACAGGCTCAGCCTATTCAGCCTCTCCCTGTAACTCAAACCCTCCAATCATGGCAACCTCAGTGTAAACCCTTATTGAACCCTTTCGAGTTTGACAACATCCTTCCTACAGAGCAGGGAGATCAGAATTGCATACACTATTCCAAAAGTGGCCCAAACTAATGTCCTGTACATTCGCAATCCAGTCTCCTAACGCATATACACAATGCACTTGACCAATAACGTATCAAATACTTTCTTCACTGTCCTCTCTACCTGCAAATCCACTTTCAAGGAAGTATAAATCTGTACTCTGAGATCATTTTGTTCAGCAACACTCCCCAGGATTTTACCAGTAAGTGTATACGTCTTGCCCTAATATGCCTTTCCAATATGCAGCATCTCACATTTATCTAAATTAAACTCTCTCTGCCACTCCTCGGTCCATTGGCCCACCTGATTAAGATCCCGACGTAATCTGAAGTAACCTTCTTTGCTGGCCGCTATACCTCCAATTTTGGTGTCATCTGCAAACGTACTAACTGTCCTCTGTTCATATCGAAATCATTTATATAAGTGACGAAAAGTAGCGGACCCAACACCGATCCTTGTGGCACACCACTGGTCACAGGCCTCCAGTCTGCAAAACAGCCCTCCACCACCACCGTCCGTCCTCTACCTTTGAGCCAGTTCTGTATCCAACTGGGTAATTCTCCCTGTATTCCATGTGATCTAATCTTGCGAACCAGTCTCCATGGGGAGCTATGTCAAATGCCTAACTGAAGTCCATACAGATCACATCCAGCGTACTGCCGTCATCAATCCTGTCCGTTACTTCTCAACAAAAACAAAATCAAATTAGTGAGACATGATTATCCACGCACACCCCCATTTCACTATGCATATAAAGGGCTTTTGCCCAGATCATCGATTTTTCTGTTCGTCAGACACTGCCTGACCTGCTGTTCTTTTCCAGTATCACTCTCATCTAGACTCTGATCTCCAGCATCTGCAGTCC
>NC_057717.1:29411850-29433073 GCF_004010195.1 Chiloscyllium plagiosum | reverse complement strand
TGATGGATTGTGGGTGAAGTTATAACATTTAAAACGCATTTGGTTAAGTACAAGAATAAGAGAACATTTGGACAAATCTGAGCCAAGCGCAGGCAGTGGGAATGATTTAGCTTGGGATTATGGTCAGCATGGACTGTATGGGCCGAAAGGCCTGTTTGCAAATACCCTGTATAACTCGATGAGTCTATGTGTGTTTGCATGTCCAAGTATGTGTCTGCATATTTCTGTTCGTGTTTGTCTATTCCTGTGTGTCTATATATGTCTCTGTTAACCTCTGTGCGCATGTCTGTCTCTCTGTGCTTGTTACATGTGTTCCTGCATTAGTGTGTGGATCTCTTCTTGTTTTTGGTGTTGAATCACTGAAACTGGGTCAAAACACTCTCCCTTCCTCTCAATTTCCCTCTTTTCTTTAAAGTGATACAAGCCCATAATCTGCTGGTCTGGTTTAGGTCTTTTCAATCCTTTCTCACATGTAAGGTTACTTGTAAGAGTAAAACATTAAAAATTCCAAGTTACAGGAAGTGCATTAAAATTAATCCAATCGCCTTGGAAAGTGGCTCACTCGGAATTGCCTGGATATAATTGCTTTGGAAATATGCTTTCATGTGTAGACTGGGTGTTGGAAATACTACCCAGTGACAAACCATTTCCACATTGCAGAAGGAGCGCAGACATTTCTCCACACGAACATGTTCCAATCTGCGGGCCTAAGTCCAATGACAATCCTCTCCAAACCAACCTAGTGTGTGCATGTGCGTGAGTGTGTGCGCACGCGTGTAAGCGTGTGTGTGTGTGTTTGGTGCAATCAAAATTCAGGTTGGATTGTGCTGCGAGCTGCTGCCCTACCTATCTCCCTCTCAGAGTGAATCTCTGATCGTTTACACACTTTAGCACCACGATTACAGTGGTGTAGGGGGTGGGGGATCGGGGTGGGGGTGCAACAGAGATTGACAACAACAGAAATCTCAGCAGCTCTGGAAGCATCTTTGGACAAAAATGGAAGTTGACGTTTTACATCCAGTGATCCTTACTCAGAACTCATATCGGGGCATATTTCATCACTTTAAACATCACAGAGACTGCCAGACCCGCCCCACATAGATACACACACGAATACAGACACATAGAAGCACTCACTATACATTGACAGTAATACAGACCTGGAGAGTGTGTCAATATTTCACTCGCTCTGTTTGGTGTGTGTCAGTATTTTTGAGTGGAGTGTGACTGTAGGACAATTTCAATAGTTGCCGATACCAAACCTGAAAGAATTGTAAAGTTTGTTGAGGACGGTGTGGAACTCCAACAGGAAAGTTATGTGTTGATGTAGTGTTCAGGTGTATGGCAGATGAGGGTCAATGCAGCGCAGTGTGAGGTGATGCTCTTTAGTAGGAAGGACATTGAAAGACAATATAAAACAGGTTGTACCGTTATAAAGGAGGTGCAGGAACAAAGGGTGTATATGAGAACAGGTTATTGAAGATGTCAGGACAACTGGGGAAAGCAGGAAATCTCACAGATTAGTATCAGAATCTGAGCTGTTTACAGGAGGAGGTGTAGAAGGGAGTCTCCGTGCCCCCTTCCTGGGATGTAATGGAGACGATGTGTTGCAAGCTCACCCTCCTGCCGACCGAGACCGTGGGGATTCCATTTGTACCAGCTCGACACAAAAGGGGGATGGCATCAGGGCCACGGATTCTAAGTTGTGCCGGGGGGGAAAGGAGGTGCCAGTGAGTTAAAAGTGAGAATTGCCCTTCACTGAACATTGCTCCTTACTCGGTTGCTGGGACGTTTCAGAATCTCCACTCGAGTCGTTCCAGTCCTCTCCGGCTCGTACCAGGGTCCTCCCAACATGGCAGGGGAAGGGGGGACGTGAGGGAACGGATATCGGGTACTCCACCACTCGGCTCGACCCTTACTGTCCTATTCCAGGTTGTTTCTCCTGGAATGGGAGAAAGGGAGGGACGGAGGGAGGGAGGGTTGGAGTGTGTATCTCCGCTGTTAGTGCTGGTGTAGGTGGGGGGAGATATGGTGAGGTATCTGGAGGGAGTCAGTCCACAGTGTTGTATCCATGCAATGTTATTAGTGTGTGTGTGGGGGGTGGGGGGGGGGGATTAATGGGGAGAGAGAGAGAGACGGAAGATACTGCAAGCAGCAGTGAGAGTGGTGGAGCATGAACGTTGTTCTGGGTCGCTGCTGCATGAGAGTGGTGGAGCATGAACGTTGTTCTGGGTCGCTGCTGCAATAGATATACAGTGAGTGTGAAGGACCAGAGAGAATACGGTGACACTTATCCTGACAGAGTGGGGAAGGTTATTGATGCTTGTCCTGTATTGCTAGACATTTCTTCAGACAGCAGATACTGCACTGAGCTGGGTGGGGAGCTCATACCATGCCAGGTGTGTCTGATAGTGTGAGCACCCTCAGGGAAGAGATTGGTCCCCCTCTGTACTAGCCCATCCACCAGGACCTCCGTGCCCCTGTCGACAAACTGTGGTGTAATTGCCTCCTATATGCCATGCTCGGGGTAAACTGTACAAACCAGCTCCGACATCAAAAAAGCTCAACTGTGTGCCCACTGGCCTTTTAATGATGGCACCAATGCCAGGGATCACGGAATACCCAGGGGCATCAGTGCGATGGTGAGTACCTCCAGCCGTGATGGGTGGGAGAATAAGGCTGGTATTGAATGAGAGGGACACCATGGGGTGGGGGAGGTAGTTAATGAGGTGAGTTCGATAAAGTAGCACCAGGAAATTAGCTCTACGTTGTGCAGACAATCCCTCTGTCACACTCAATGAAAATGACCCTGAGATAAAATTATGGTTCAATCCAGGCCAATGAGACGAAGACACCGTTGGGCCCAATCCCAGTTATAACGCTGCATCTGCTTGACCAATGCTCTCCATCACAGAGAAGGAGCTCAACGTCACCTTGCCCTGGGGTAATATGGCAGGGCAGGAGACTGAGGTATCAGTGGGGAAGCACTTTGAGACACATAATCATAATTCTATTAGTTTTAAAATAGAGATGGAAAAGGATGAACTGGGTCTAAAAGGTAACGCTCTAACTTGGAGGAAGGCCAACTTTGATGATATTAGCAAGAACTTCCAAATTGGATTGGAACAGATATTCGCAGTTACGGGGCCAGCTGAGAAGAGGGAAGCCTTTAAAAAGGAAATGTCAAAATCACAGAGACAGTCTGTCCCTGTTAGGGTGAAGGGTAAGGCTGATAAGTGTAAGGAATGCTGGAGGACGGGAGAAATTGACTGCCTGGTCACGGATAACAGGGAAGCATATGTCAAGTAGAGAGAGCAGGAGTCAAGGATTTTTTCAGTACTCATTCACGGGTTGAGTGTATCACTGGTTGTGCCTGCATTCATTACCCAACACTAATTGCCCAGAGGGCAGTTACGAGTCACATTTCAACTCTCCCTCCAACTCTGCCGAGGACATGGAGGTCCTGGGCCTCCTTCACCGCCGCTCCCTCTCCACCAGACGCCTGGAGGAAGAACGCCTCATCTTCCGCCTCGGAACACTTCAACCCCAGGGCATCAATGTGGACTTCAACAGTTTCCTCATTTCCCATTCCCCCACCTCACCCTAGTTCCAAACTTCCACTCCACACTCCCCCCGCCCCCGACCTATCAACTTCATCCCCTCCCCCACTCACCTATTGTACTCTATGCTACTTTATCCCCACCTCCACTCTCCTCTCGCTTATCTCTCCACGCTTCAGGCTCTCTGCCTTTATTCCCGATGAAGGGCTTTTGCTGCTCCTCGGATGCTGCCTGAACTGCTGTGCTCTTCCAGCACCACTAATCCAGTTACGAGTCACACACATGGTTGTCGGTCTGGAGTTACATGTAACCCAGGCCTGGTAAGGAGGCAGTTTGCTTCCTTCAAGACCATAAGCGAACCTGATGGGTTTTCCAAAAATCATCGTCATTTGGCTCTTAATTCCAGATTTAAAGTGACTGTCAAGAAGGGTCTAAAGCTAGTAGGAGTATACATAAGAGGGAAATCCAGAGGCCACAAAGGGGACAAATGGGAGGTGCTGCATTTTGGAAATGCAAATCAGGGCAGGACATATACACTTCATGCTAACATCCTGGGGAGTGTTGCTGAACAAAGATACCTTGGAATGCAGGTTCATAGTTTCTTTAAAGTAGAATTGCAGTTTGGTAGGATGGTGAAGAAGGCATTTGGTATGCTTGCCTTTATTGGCCAGTGCTTTGACTATATGAATTGGGTGGTCATGTTGCTGTTGTACAGCACATTACTTTGGCCATTGTTGGTGTAGTGCATTCAATTCTGGTCTCCTTTCTTTTGGAAATATATTGTGAAACTTGAAGGGAGTCAGTAAAGATTTACAAGGATGTTGCCAGGATTGGAGCTATAGGGAGAGTGCGAGTAGATTGGGTTCTCACAAACTTGGATGATTGGGTTATTTTATTCCTGTAGCGTGAGGAGCATACATAGTGTGCATAGCCAAGGTCTTTTTCCCCAAAACTAGAGGGCATGGATTTCTGATGAGAGGGAAAAGATTTAAAAATGACCGAAGGAGCAACTTTTTTCCCACAGAGGGTAGTGCATGTGTGGAATGAGGAGGTGGTGGAAGCTTTTACAATTATAACGTCTAAATGATATTGGGATGGGTACATGAAGAGGAAGGGTTTACATCGACATTGGCCAAATATGACTAGTTTAATTTGGGATATCCCATCAGCATGGACGATTTAGACTGAATATCTTATTCCATGCTGTACATCTCCGAGACTCTGACTCTATCTGACCTTGCACCAATATCGTATTAATTCATCATTCCCGGACATACTAACCTATGTTGCTAGATATGATCGAAATGTCTTCATTTCAGCATTCTGAAACTTGCAAACACATCCTTCCATAACACTGACTCAGAGTCTCTCTCCCTCTGTCTATTTCCCAAATCGCTCCCATTTGTTGATGTTTAAACTGCTTCCCCGCCATCTAGTTTTAATTGTCCAGTTTCAATGTGAAGAACTGTCCTATATCTTTTCCTGCCTTTGAATGTTGCTCACTCAAGAGCATCAGCTTCCAACACTAAGAAGCTTAGAAACAGAGTTCAAAAAAGCATTGCTTGCGTTTTCTTTGACTTCCCAGTGTCCTGCCCTGTGCTCCATGTTGGATAATGGGGTTTTAATAGTTTCGAGGCACACCTTTGTAACTTGTTCTGTGCCTATTCATTGAACGCCTCTGTTAATCTCTTTCTGCTGCTCATGTGCTCAGTACCATGAGAAATCCTCACAACTGTTAGTGATTCAGACCAGGCATCTCATTTGCCTTTGACTGACATTTGACTTAACTCTAGTTTTTGTACGTTCGTGAAAATGCGGGAGATGGTTTCCTAGAGGCTGTGTTTTAAACTGCTGTGGAAATTCAGGAAGACCAGAGGCTTTGGTGATCCAACTCTGGATGAAACATGGTGACTGTAGTTACAGCATCTGGATCTGCAACATGACTAACAAATGGGGCAGAGGCTGCAGAGAGGGGAATCTCTGAAAAATGGAATGAGGGAATTACATTCAGATCAGCCATGGTTTTGAAGAATGTTGGAGCAGGATTGAATGGCTTGTTCATGCAACTTATTCAGATGTTTCTGTTGGTATCAAGCCAATTCCTCTTCTCTCCCAGTGTCTCACAGTGGTGGGTAGTGAGTCATCTCCTCCTGTTCCTGGGGAACAGAAATCTGGGCCTCACTAGCCTCCAGATTTCCCTGTATCCCAGTATCGAGCAGTTGAGTTACTGCCTCCAGTTCCTGTGTCCCAGTATCGAGCAGTTGAGTGACTCCTCCTGTGCCTGTGTCCCAGTCTCGAACAGTTGAAAGACTGTCTCCTGTTCCTCTGTTCCAGTCTCGAGCAGTTGAGTGACTACCTCCTATTTCTCCCTGTTGCTGAGCAGCAGTTTCAATGCTCTGAATGATGTCACAAAGTTAAGAAAGGACTTGATAACAGGGAATTTCAAACTTGGAGCAGCATTCCACAAAGGTATCTAGAAACGTCTCCACCAAATATTATCTGCAGCTCGTCTGTTATTTTATTCCTGTCTCCTTTAATAAACAGGGCGAATCATATACAACAGTGCAGTGTTCCCACAATACTCTCACATACAGGGAAGACAGATTATAAAGATTGAAAGATTTATGATCTATCCCTCAGCAACTCCCATTCAGTCCATCCAAACCGAGTAAATGTGCCCTTTTATTGTGTTCTGTAAAATGATGTAAGGAACTGGTTAACTGAACCTGTTTGTTTGGTGACTGTGATTAATGTCAGTCTCCATGGATTCTAATTATCCCAGTGGGAGTTTCCATCTTTTAATGATGAAAGGGATAGATTCAATATGTTATCCCATGGTATGGGCGGGAGCATCACCGATAGCACTAACAGGGATCGGCTGCTCCAGAGAGAGAGAGAGATCAGAAACTGAGAATATTAGATTGGATAGTTCCAACAGTGGATCAGAATCTGAGAACAATAGACTGGAATGTTACAACAATGGACAGGGGTTTATCCTATTATGTTTGGATTTTTTCTACATATTCTTGGTGGCCGTTATCATTACGGATCAAATATGTACTTTACATTATTCAATGTTTTTATTATCCTATCCTGGCTATTGTTGGTGTCCCTGGTAAGTTTCACTGTCGATATATTATTTGCATTAACTATGTGCGACTTGATTACTGTTCTTTTCATTTACACTACTCTGTAAGTATTCACGGTCCATACCACAACAACAACAGTGAACTTGTTCATTCTTTCTCGCCTTCTTTATTTCTGGCACTGGGCCTTTTTGGTTGACTTACTCACTTTCAGGTATGAACCAGGATGCATTGCATCACTGCCCTTGCTATTTAAATATTGAGAGCTTGGAGGTCACTGTCTTCTGTTCTGGATGCAAACTCCATTTCCTTCCTCTGACTCCATCTCATCCCTGACCAATAACTGAGGCTGAAACAGACGAGTCACAACTACGGTGATCCCTTTGGCCACAAACTGATTACTGACACCATATCCTGACCATTCCGAATTTTAACTATTGACAACTGCAGAATATACTTCACTGGTTCATCCCATCTGCTGTTTGAACCTTCAGCTATGAAAGACAGTCTTAATAAAGCCAATAATCTGCTGCTGCTTAACCAAATCTGAGTCGGTATTCCATGGCTTGTATCTAAACGCAACCAAAATCCCATTATTCCTGTACGGATTGCTTTATATTGTTGTTGCGTCTGGCAATGTCTTTACTTTAATATTCACAAGCACATCGTCATCTCTGTCTATGACACGGTCCTCAGTCTCCCTCTGTTAATGCCACAAAGCCCTGTCAGTTGTTCACATTTAAACTGATTTCCTCTATGTCTATTCTCTCTCAAATAATAATTTTCATATCTACTGCCACCAACACACACAGACACACACACACACACAATCTATTATCTCATATTTCGGCAGTGGAGGTGCAGAGCCATACATTTGTGGGAGTCTATTTACTGTCACTTACTGCATGGGTTACACATCTTCCCGTGCAAGACATTTCTGTAGTGCAGCTATAGTAGCAATATACTGGCAAAGGTTTGCAATGGTCCCCATGTCCAGGTAGTCCAGTTTACAGAGTAATCCACTAGCATGGTCTGCACAGCTCTCCATTCTGGCTAGTCCCTTGTCCCAGTTTATGGTGTCTTGGATGGTTCTGTGAGGCAGATTCACAATTTGATGTAACTAACCATTTCAACTGATCTGGCATAAGTTTATTGAATGCTCCCATTCTTGTGATTGGACCCACCATTGTCTCACTTCTCCAGTTACTCCCACTCCCCTGCCTCCTTATCCATATTTTCACAACATGTTATCAGTTAATTAATTGTTTGTTTTTCTGTACCTTTCCCTGGTGTTGTTTTTTTTCACTCCCGAGTGTATCGAGTGCTGGCATTGTGAAGCTCAGAAACAATGCAATGGTATGTGGCAGGCTGTTGCTCCAAGTTGGAAAGGGGGTTCCAGCATCTTTGAGACACGTCTTTGAAACTTGGTGTCTGCCTGACCTCTGAAGGCCTGTGTTTGTCCCTCTCAGTTGATTGTGCAGTCCATAACATGAGGAAACCCCTCGAGTATTATTGTCAAGGAACAGGAACTGAGGGGCATCTGACTGCCTCCTGTCATGGAAAGGTTAGTGGAGGTGATGGAGGTGGTTTACTGGAGGTTGTGCTGTTAGCTGCCTTAGACATTCAGGGAGACCTGAGGATTTAGTGAACCAACTCTGAATGGAGCATGGAGACTGTAGTTACAGCATCTGGATACGCAACATGAACAACAAATGGAGCAGAGGCTGCAGAGAGGGGGAGCTCTGAAAACACAGAGTGTTTGTGGGGAAAGGGATCTGCCTAACCTGCCTGTATTTTAACGAGGAGACACACATCCTTTCCCTCTCCCCTTTAAATACACCCATGCAAATTCACCCTCCACTTCTCGCACACAAACACATTCCCCCTCTCTCACATGCACACACACTCTCCCCTCTCTCACACGCACGCATACCATCTCTCCCTCCCAAAGACACACATAGTCCCCCTCACTCTCTCACAAACACACACAATCTCTCTCCCTCCCACAGACATTCCACCTTGTTTTCAATCACACACATGCACGTGTGCGCAAACACACACACACAAACACATCTAATCTGTAAGATGGATATTCATTTGCCGGTTTGTATTTCCAGATGCATTATATTTTCTCAAAAAAAAAACAATTTGTAGACAGTCAGTCAATACGATATTTTATTAACTCCTACTTTGGAAATAAACCTAGTCTGATTCCAGGTGAAGACATATACAGACTCCAACCAAGACCGCATGCCGAAAATACGATGTCTGACTGGAGGGGTCACCTCCTTTACATTAATAATACCTGAAGGTATCTCCAGGCAGGACTTGAAAGGAACTCTGGATTTGCATATTCATCAATCAAAATCTGCATATCCATTCTAACCGATTAAAGATTTAGCAGCCATCTTAGATGTGATCAATTCATGTGCATGTGTTGTACAAGCCTTTCATCTTTTCCTTATAAATTTTGTGTCTAAGGTCTTCTCTTCTAACACCTGACGAAGGAGCAGGGCAATGAAAGTTTGTGTTTTCAAATGAACCCGTCAGACTATAACCTGGTGCCATATGATTATTGACCTTACTCAACCTAGTCCAAAGCTAGTACGTCCATATCATGGTTTTTTATTGGTTAGCCAATTTTCTCTCCAAGCAAATAAATTGTCCTAACCCCGTGTGCTCTTGTCTTGCATATAAATCTTTCGACAAACATTGACTTCTTGAAGTCCAGATATAATACATCTTTCAGATCCCCGTTATTCAACTTGTTTGTCACACGTATTAATTTTAAAAAGTTAGGAAAATCATTCAAGCATGATTTATCCTTAATACAATCATGTCGACTTTGATGGGTTGTGGTTTGACTTTCAAAGTCTCATGTTGTTAATTCCTTAATAACAGATTCGAACAATTTATCTTCAATCGTTTGCTCATAACTTTTCATTCCCGATTGAAGTTGGTTATTCTAAGTTCTTCCTTTTCCATAACCACGACAGTCCGTTTCAATTCCTGTGCAATAGGCACGAGGCTGTGAAAGATCAGCTCCAATTGCTGTGTGAAGGGCATGGGTGGCTGATTGGAATCATTCTGTTCCTGTTTTATACACACGATGGGCTGAATGTCCTCCTGGTGTTCCTACACTATAGTTTCGATGGCTTGCATGTCCTGTGCCTGTTCCTGACCAAGCCGCTCAAGATATCATTGTCCTCATCCTGTTGCACAGTGACAAGTTTGGGGACTAATGGAATCTCCCTGCTGTTATGCCACATTTCGAGTGTTGAATTGTGCAGGCAGGTTACGTTGCCCACAGTGGGTAGCTCAGTGGTTAGCACTGCTGCCTCTCAGCACCAGAGATCTGGGTTCAATTTCAGTCTCACGTCACTGTTTGTGTGGAGTTTGCGCATTCTCCCTGTACATGCAAGGGTGTCTGTCGTGTACTGCAGTTTCCTCCCACAGTCCCCAGATGTGCCAGTTAGGTGCATTAGTCATGGAAAATGCTACGTTGCAGAGATTGGATTGGGAACGGGGTTGGAGAGTGGGGTTTGTATGGGATGGACTTCAAAGGATCAGCGTGGAGTCGATGGGTCAAATGGTCTGCTTCCACACTGTAGTGATTCTATGATTAACACCTTCATTGCAGAAATCAGTTGAGGGAATAATATGTTGCAGAGATTGGGTTGGGAACGGGGTTGGAGAGTGGGGTTTGTATGGGATGGACTTCAAAGCGTGGAGTCGATGGGTCAAATGGTCTGCTTCCACACTGTAGTGATTCTATGATTAACACCTTCATTGCAGAAATCAGTTGAGGGAATAATATCTGAGTTAATACCAACATCCTTTCTTAGTGAGGATATTAAATCTGTGCACATTACTCCAGACGTGATCTCACTAAGACCCTGTACAGCAGCAGCCACACTTTACCAGCTTGTTGTAAGGATCCTACTCAGGTTAGAGCAGGCTCAGCTCTCACGGGAATACACAATTTTGTTGAATATGAATGGTGTGCTGGCCTTCATTTCAGGATGATTTGAGTCCAGGAGTAAGGGCGTCTTACTGCAGCTGTACAGACCCTTGGTGAGACCCCATCTTGAACATTGTGCAGTATTGTGTGCAGTTTTGGTCTCCTTCCCTAATAAAGGACAAAGCTGACATTGAGGGAGAGCAATGGAGGATGACCAGACTGATCTCTGGGATAACAGGCTTGTTGTGGGAACAGGGTTTGGGGCGACTGAGCCTGTATTCCATGAGGTTTCGGAAAATGGGTGAACTATATAAAACTCTGACATGGCGAGACAGATTGGAAACAGGGATGATAATTCCCTGGATGGGATGTCCAAAACACGGGCTCACAGTGTTGGGTACAGCCAGGCCAAAGTGCGTTGAAATGAAACTAAATGTCTGCACTCAGAGACTGGTGACCTTGGGGGATTATTTCCCTGATCAGGCTGTGAAAGCTAAAGTACTGAATATAAATAAGGATTTCAAGACACAGAAGGGGTTTGGTGTGGAGATATAGAATCAGCAATAATTACAGGTAGTTATCCAATACTGTGGCAGCTGTGTTCCTGTGGAATACCGTATTATAGAAAACGGTGCAATATAAATAATGGGGCCAATGGAAAAAAGAGGCTTCGGTGCGAAACTCAAAATTACCAGTAAAAATCAAAACAAAAATAATAGTTGGCCTAACGCAAACAATAGCACAAGCTACATAAATCTTTAAACTGTATATTGTAATGAGTTAGTGCTGCAAATACCACACTTTAACACTTCGGTCACTGACTACAGCCCTGTACCTTTCACCAAGGTCTTCACCAGAAATCGCGTGGGCTGACTGACCACGTGATGCGGAATTTCAGTTCTCTCCAAAATATTCCCTTCCCGGATTGAAATTAATTTCCTTCTAAATGTAGACTACAAATCCCACATTCAGGCACAGTTTCAAGGCTTGCAGAGTGGATTACATTCCTGCTTTATCTGAACACACTGAGGGTGCATTTGGCAGACAGAGGGATCCTGAGGCTGGGATTTGCTGTTTAGCTAGTGCCAGAGACGGACTCCCATAACAGTGAACGGGAGCTCGCTTTGTACAGAAAAGGGCACAATTCACTAATTGTGTTGCAGCGAAATTACGTTTAATAAACACACTTTATTGTATAACTGCCTGTATATCGAATGGAGGATCAGAATTTATGGACCAAAGCGAATACAGTACTTTGTACAGAAAAGGGCACAATTCACTAATTGTGTTGCAGCGAAATTACGTTTAATAAACACACCTTATTGTATAACTGCCTGTATATCGAATGGAGGATCAGATTTTATGCACCAAAGCGAATACAGTAGTTCCTATTTTATGTGTTCCGATGATTAAACATACTAAAGGATATGTGTGTTAAAAACTGAATTGAGGAGATTTTCACCATGAACTAGAATGGAGGATGCTCAGTGTGTTGAATGACCTACTCCTTTCCCGATGTTTCTGTGCAGTCTGTGGGAAAGCTCTGTAACTGTTGCCACCAGCTCTCAGATGTTAGGAAGGAGATCTCTGCAGGGTCAATAGGATAGTGTTTCCCGTTCCAATACTGAGGCTGGTGCCGGGTGATCTATACGGTTTTATCCTTTAAGACCTCGGAGCAGTTTGATACAATAGAGTGTCTTGCTTGGCCGTTTCTGAGACCATTGAAGAGTTTTCCACATATCTGTGTGTCTGGACTCACTTTTAGGCCAGACCAGGAAAGCACCCGAGATCCAATTCCTGAAAGTACATTGAGGAAGGAAATTGGTGTTTACAATCGACATTGGCTTCAAGGTCACTGTTAATGACTCCAGGTTTTACATCTCGATATTTTATTAATTATAACTTCCACCGCCTGCCAGAGCATTAGCCTGGTCTGGATTAGTAATCCAGTGATATTTCCACAACAGCACCATCTCCACATGGGGACCTATCTGAAACCACACTGAGCAGGTTATTTCTGTGTTGCTTGAAAGATCTGCCAGAAAGAACTCCCACCAATGTGACCATTGCGATGGGACTCAGGGCGTGGTAAATGGTCAGACTGTAGTTATTCCCTTGTTATGGGATTGGACATAGCTGAGTTATTTTCCACATTACCAGGGAGATGTCAGAGTTGAAGCTGGAATGAAACAGCTTCCCCAGTGACACGGCTTGTTGTGCAGCACAAGTCTTCAGTCCTATTGCAGGAATGGTGTCGGGGCCCATTGCCTTTGTCGTATCTACTGTGTTCAGCTGTTTCTTCATGTCACATACTGTGAATCAGATTGAATAAAGACTGGCATCTGTGATTCTGCGGGCAGCATGGCGAGGGTGAGGTGGATCATCAACTCAACACTTCTGGCTGAGGACGGAGCAAATAATACAACCATGTCTTTTACACGGATGTACAGGGCTATCCCGTGATTTAGGATGGCGATATTTATGGAGTCCTCTCCTCCAGTGAGTTGTTTAATAGTCCATCCACATTTATGTCTGGATGTGGCAGCACTGCACAACTTCGATATGATCACTTAGTCTTGGGATCATTTCGCCCTCTGTATCAGATGTTAGTCCTGCTGTTTCGAATGTAACCAGTCAAGTGCGGTAGCTTTAATGGGTTGTCATTAGGTTTCAGTACACATGGTACCGACCCTATCATGTTCACCCGCATTCGTCGCTGACCCATAGATCAGCTTGATGGTAATGGTAGGCTGAGGGATTATCCTGGGGAAAATGTTACAGATTGTAGTTGAATACAATTCTGCTGCTGCTGTGATTCTACCCCACCACATGAATGCCCACTTTGAGCTCCAATATGTTCAATTCAATTCTACTGACTATCTCCCAGTTCACACCAAGACCCATTCACCCATCAGCCCTGTACTCACTGTCTTAGCCTGGTTTCTGATGTGGTAACACTTCCATTTTCCTATTCTGATTCTGCTGAGGGTCTCTCCCTGATGTCGCGCCTCCAATTTGTTACTTTACTCAAACCCCTTAACATATGCATCTGAATCTTTTCCAGTCCCCCAATGCCATCTTCTGTGTTTGATGTGAATGTGTTCCCCTCTGTTTCTCTCCCTGACCAAGATTAAGAGCTCTGCAGTGTCAGTGATGCCAGCCTTATGCAGTTTCAGATCAAGGAATTTGTGCACCTTGCATTATCGGTCACTTCCCAGTGCATTCCGTGTGAGACAGAGCGTTTGAGCAGCTTTAACACACGTCTATGGAACTTGTTCAAAAACAGAAATTGCTGACGAAATTCAGCAGGTCTGGCAGCATCTTGTGGAGTGAAAGCAGAGTTAATCTTCCAGGACCAGTGACCCTTCCACAAAGCTCCCATTTTCTCCAGTAATTTTTGCATTTTCATTTCCAGTATCCATAGTTATTTCGAGAACAGTTATAATGGGGTCAGACTGTGAAGTTATGAAATTGCACATTAACTCCTAAAGGCTGTAACGTACGAAAATGTAAAGTGAGTTGTTACTCAAGATTGGGTTGTGCTGCCATGGAACATTGCAGCAGCCCAGAGCTGAAATGTTAGCATGAGAGCAAGGTAAATTATTGAAATGGGAAGCAATGAGAAGGTTAGGGTTATTTCTACAGACAGAGTTGGTGTGTTCCTCAAAGCAATCTCAATTTGGTCTCGCCAATATAAAGAGACTGCATTATGAGCAGCAATGACAGGTTATCAGATTGAAAGTTTACAAGTGAAATGCTGCTTCACCTGAAAGCTATGTTTGGGGCCTTGGACAGTGAGGAGGGATGAGATTATTGGACAGGTGTTGCAGCTTCTGTAATTGCATGGGATGGTGCGATGGGGGAGTGGGGAAACGTTCGAGGTGATGGACGGTGACATAGAGGGAACGGTCGCTGTGAAATACTGACAGTGGGTGGGAGGGGCAGATGTGTTTGATGATGCTGTCCTGCTGGAGGTGGTGGAAATGGCGTAAGATGAATATGTGAATGTGGATTCTCGTGCATGAGGAAGTGTGGACAAGGAGGGATCTATCATTGTTCTGGGATGTAGGGGACGGATTGAGGGCAACACCGTGGGAGATAGGACTGTCATAGCTGAAGGCCCTGTCCACCAGAGTTCGGGGATTTCTGGTTTGAAGGAAAATGAGGTCACGTTAGACGCAGTTCACAGGAATGTGGCATCATCAAACAGAAGCAACAGAGATCCAGAAACTTGGAGAGTGGGGACAGCCTCCGCTGAACTTGTGTTCAGCCACAGGCAGAAGTTCCCCCTGAATGATTGAAATGAACCAGGCATCTAATTTGAGGATTTCTGCCTCACATCTGGTCTAAAGCGGAATGTGAAAATAGACCCAGAGGAAGGCCAGTGAGTATACATGAGCAGATATTCAAACAGATATCCCAAACCGCTCAGCAATTATTGTTTCTGTTCAAAAAGATGAAATCGATAAGAAGGTGAAGCACCCATGGTTGACAAAGTCTCTCAAGGATACCATTGATGAGCATTAGTGGAGGTCCAGATTTAGGATGTTTATTTCAGGGACCAGAAGCAGATGCTCGGCATGAATTTCAGCTGTGCTTCCTGAATTCCCCCAGAAACTGCTGCCATTGCTGCTCCATCCTCTTCCCTGCTTGTGTCCCCTTCGTGATTCCAGGTTCTCCCTCTCAAATTATAAAGTACATTCTCTTACATTAAGGTCCCTCATCACTTCACCTGAATCTCCTTGATCAAGTCTACCTACTCTTCAGTAACATCAAGCTGCGTTTAGTGTTGCCACTTAGTCTTTGGTCTCAGTGTGGCTCGGCCTCTCCATTCATGCTGTTTTACACCTCCCACACATCTCACTCCGGAAAGTTTCCTTCTTTGAGTAAACCTTATTGAAAACACCTCTCCCACTTTGCACTGAATTCACACTGTGATCCAAATTTCAAAAGGTATACTCAGCCTTCATCTCACTCTGCTAAAGGCAACTGCACGCTGACCGTGTTGTACAAGAATTCCCCTGCTTACATGGTTCAGGCCAGTGATGCGCTTTCACTGTAGAGATCATCACCCCATTTGAACAAAGCAATTCAGGTGTTTGACCTCTTATTGGTACTCCTAACAGTTTCCTGCTGCCTTAGTATTATAACATGGAGAAAAAATAAATCACTGTATGAAGCTTGGGCTGAGTGTCATTTACCTGCCATTTGAATACTGTTTCAAATTTGCTTTGCTTATCTTTAAATGCTTGTTCATAAAGTTAGTGTCAGATAGGGCGTCGGAGGTTGAGGGATGATATTGTAGAAGTTTATAAGATCATGAGATGTATGAATAGAGTGACCAGCCAAGGTCTTTTCCCACGGGATGGGGGAGTTCAATCATAGAAGGCATAGGTTTAAGGTGAAAAAGGGAAGATTTGAAATTGACGAAGGGTCAATGTTTTCACGCAGAGGGTGATGTGTGTATATGGAATGAATTTTCAGAGGAAGAGTGGAAGATGCAAGTACAGCTACAACATTTACAACTCATTAGGACAAACATATGAATGGGAAACGTTTAGAGGCATATGGACAAAATGCAATCAGATGGGACTAGTTTAGTTTGGAAAACCTGGTCAGCATGGATAAGTTGGACCAAAGGGTCTGTTTGTGCGCTATATGACTGTATGAGTCTAGAAACCGAGGAAAAGGGGAGAAAAGACATGATGTAGTCATTTGGCAAGAAATACAAAAACAAGCAGCACGAGCTTTTCCGACCATACAAAAAAAGTTCAAGATGAGTGTGTGATCTTAGGTGAAATTAATTATGAAAGTATACTGAGGATAATTGACGGGTGTGACTGAAGAATTGGCTACAGGGAGCCGACAGATAATTTACACCCATGTTTTGCATCATTCCTCACAGGGGAAGGTACAGTAAGTATTTCAATGATGCAAACAAAATGTTAATAGGAGGGAAGTTCTTGAACCGTCTCTAACAAAAGGAACAAGGATTTTTCGAATGACTTTATGAATGAGCCTTCCATGGGGAACCCTATCAAATGCCTTGCTGAAGTTTACATGCACCACGTCCACGCTCGACCGTCGTCGACCTGTCTTGACACCTCCTCAAAGAAATCAATAAGATTTGTGAGGTTTGACCTGCCCCTCACAAAGTCATGCTGACTGCTTTAATCACACAATGCTTTGTCAAATAGTCATAAATCCAATGCCTCAGATTTTTTTCCAAACTTTGCTGACCACAGACGTAAGACTGACAGGTCTCTAATTACCAAGGATTTCTCTATTACCCTTCTTGAAATAAGGAACAACATTCGCTTCCTTCCAATCCTCCGGTACGACTCCTGTGGAGAATGACGAGGCAAATATCCTCACCAGTGGCTTAGCAAACGCCTTTCTCGCTTCCCGGAGCAGTCCAGGATAAATCTGGTCTGGCCCTGGGAACGTATCCATCTTAATGTTTTCCACAATTTCTAGTACATCAACTTCATCAATCTTGACCTGGTCAAGACTGATCTGGCCCAGCTCCTCTAAGTTTTCATTTACAACAAGTTCCCTTTGCTTGGTGAAAACCAAAGCAAAAAACTCATTTAGGGCTTCCCCGATCTGCTCAGACTCCACGCATACATTCCCTACGCTATCCCTGATCGGCCCGACCTCCTCCCTGATTATTCTCTTATTCCTCACGTATGAGAAAAATGCCTTTGAATTCTCCCTCATCCTTCTTGCCAAGCCTTTTTCGTGCCCCACCGTGGCTCGCCTTAGTCCATTTCTGAGCTCCTTTCTAGCAAGCCTGTAATCCTCTAAAGCTGTGCTAGATCCTTGCTTCCCCCATTTTACGTAAGCTGCCTGCTTCCTTTTGACGAGACTTTCCTCTGTTCTCGTCATCCAAGGTTCCTTAATCTTACCCCTTCTTACCTGTCTCAGAGGAACAAATTTGCGTATCACTCGCAACAACTGCTCCTTAAATAGTCTCCACATGTCTGCTGTGCCCTTTCTGTGGAACAATTGCTCCCAGTCTGTACTTCCCAACTCCTGTCTGTCAGCATCATAATTTCTTTTTCCCTAATTAAATATCTTCCCTCCGAAACTGCTCCTTTTACTCTCCCAGACTATGCTAAATGTGAGGCATTTGTGATCACTTTCACCAAAGTGGTCTCCCACCGTGAGTTCTGACACCTGTCCTCGCTCGTTGTCGAGCACCAAATTCAAAATGGCCTCTCCCCACCTCGGTCTGTCTACATACTGAGCAAGGAAACCCTCTTGAACACTCCTGACAAAAACGGCTTCATCCATACCATCTGCACCTTAGGAGGTTCCAGTCGATGTTGGAAAAGTTGAAATCACCCATAACAATAATCCTGTTATTTTTGCATTTTCCAAGAATCTGCCCGCCTATGAAATCTTCAATCTCTCTACTGCTATTAGGTGGTCTGTAGAAAATCTCCAAATGTGGTGCCTGTTACCTTGCTGTTCCTAACTTCCACCTATATTGACTCAGTAGACAAATCTTCCTGAACAACCTTCATTTCTGTTGCTGTGATGCACTCTCTGATAAGCAATGCTACACCGTCTCCTCATTTTCCACCACCCTTTTCTTTTTTAGATTAGATTACTCACAGTGTGGAAACCGGCCCTTCAGCTGAACAAGTCCACACCAACCCTCTATTTCGCAAACCACCCAGAACCATTCCCTGCATTTACCGCTACATCTAACAGGACATCTTCACATTTTTGGATTATGGGAAGAAACAGGAGCGCCCAGAGGAAACCCACGGAGAAAGTGTCAAACTCCACACAGACAGTTCCCTGAGGTGGGAACTGAAGCCGGTTTTGTGAGGCATCAGTGCTAACCACTGCGCCACCGTGCCGCCCCTAAAGATTTTTAAACGTTCTAAACACTGGAACATCAAGCAACCACCTTGCCCCTGTGAAACCTACGTCTCCGTTATGGCCATGACATCGCAGCCCCAAGTACTGATCCATGCTCTAAGTTTGTCACTCTTATTTCTGACATTCCTTGCATTAATGCAGACGTACTTTAAAGAACCCCTTTGTTTCAGCGCGTGAGAAACCTTCTTGATAGGTTCAATATATCCTGTCACTGTCCCGTCTGCAACTAACCCCCTCTCAGACATGTGGTCTGGTTCCCACTCCCCTGCCAAACTAGTTTAAACCCGCCAGAATCCCACAAGCAAATCTCCCAAACAGGCCATTTGTGCCCCTCCAGTTCAGGTGCAACCCGTCCTTCATGTACAGGTCTCACCTTACCTAGAAGGTATCCCGATGGTCAAGGTATCTGAAGCCCTCCCTCCTGCACCAGCCTTGCAGCCACGTGTAAAGCTGCATTCGCTGACTGATCCTCATCTCACTAGCTCGTGGCCCTGGTAGTAAACCTGAGATTACTACTCGACTCGTCCTGCTCTTTAGCTTCCAAACTAACTCTTTGTAGTCACTTTTCAGATCCTCAGTCCCTTTCCAGGCTATATCGTTGGTGCCAAATGATCTGGTTTCCACAGCATTCTGTGGCAAGGAATTCCACAATTTCACCACTCTCTGGTTAAAGACGTTTCATCTTATCTTTATTCTAATGGATTTTCCCTTTGCTCTCAGCCTGCGCCCTCCTGCCAGTGCAAACGTCCTCCCAATTTTGTCTGTATCCAGGTCATTCAGTATTCTGTAAGTTTCAATTGGATCCCCCCTCATCCTTCTATTCTCCATCAAGTATAAACCCAGAGTTCTCCAATGTTCCTCATGTGTTAAGCTTTTCATTTCTGGTGAACCTTCTCTTGAAACACACCAAGGCTAATGCATCCTTCCTGAGGTATGAGGCGCAAAATACAGGAAATGTGGTCTGACCAGAGCCTTAGAAAGCCTCAGAATCCCCACCATTATATCCTACTCCTCTCGAGATGAATGACAACATTGTATCTGCCTTCTTAACTGACTCAACCTGCAAGTTTATCTAAGGTGAATCCTGGGCTTGGAATCCAAGTCCCTTTAATACTCAGATTTCTGATTTTGTTCCCCATTTAGTAAATAGTCCATGCCTGTGTTCTTCATTACCAAAGTGCATTACCTCACACTTTCCAACATTGTGTTCCATCTGCTCCTCCTTTTCCCATTCTCCTAAACTGTCGAAATCTTTCTGCAGGCTCCCTGCCTCCTCAAAACTGCATGCCCCTCCACCTATCTTTGCATCATCTGCAAACGTAGCCAGAATGACTTCTTCCCCGCCAGTCAGATCATTAACTTATAAAGTGAAATGATGTGGTCCCAACATTGGCTCTTGTGGAACACTTCGAGGAGAAAGTGAGGACAGCAGATGCTGGAGATCTGAGCTGAACATGTGTTGCTGGAAAGCACAGCAGGTCAGGCAACATCCTAGGAGCAGGAGAATTGACCTTTCGGGCATTATCCCTTCTTCAGGAATCCTGAAGAAGGGCTTATGCCCGTAACGTCCATTCTCCTGCTCCTTGGATGCTGGCTGACCTGCTGTGCTTTCCCGCAACACATTTTAAGCTCTTGTGGAACACTGGTAGTCACCGGCTGCCGTCCTGAGAGGGACAATTTTATCCTCACTCTGCATCCTGCCAGAGAGCCAACCTTTTATCCATCCTAGTACCTGGCCTCTGACGCCATGGGTCCTTATCTTACTCTGCAGCCTCCTGTGCGGTACCATATCACAGGCCTTCTGGAAATTCAGAGAAGTAACTCCCTCTGGTCCAACCCATCATTAACTCCTCAAAGAATTCTCATAATCGTGAGAGCAATGTAGGTTATTGAAATGGGGAGCAATCAGAAGGCCAGGGTCATATCTACAGCCAGAGTGGAGATGATCCTCAAAACAGTTTCTCTTTGGCTTCCTAGTGTAAAG
This sequence comes from Chiloscyllium plagiosum, assembly GCF_004010195.1. Taxonomy (NCBI): domain Eukaryota; kingdom Metazoa; phylum Chordata; class Chondrichthyes; order Orectolobiformes; family Hemiscylliidae; genus Chiloscyllium; species Chiloscyllium plagiosum. The sequence goes on along the minus strand of NC_057717.1, from coordinate 29,412,589 downwards.
GAGACTGCATTGTGAGCAGCAATGATAGGAGACTGGATTGAAAGTGTACAAGTGAAATGCTGCTTTACCTGGAAGGTGTGTTTAGGGCCTTGGACAGTGAGGAGAGAAGAGGTGAATGGGCAAATGTTGCAGCTTCTGAATTTACATGGGAAGGTGCAATGGGGATGTGGGGAAGTATTCGGGATAATGGAGGGTGCCACAGAAGGAGTGGTCCCTGTGAAATACTGACAGTGGACGGGAGGGGATGGTGCTGTCCTGCTGGAGGTGGTGGAAGCGGCGGAGAATGATTCAGTGAATGTACATTCTAGTGCAGTAGGAAATGAGGACAAGGGAGATCTATCATTGTTCTGCGAAGGAGGGGACGGAGTGAGGACAGAAGTGAGCGAGACGGGACAGACACAGTTGAAAGCTCAGTCCATCAGAGTGAAAGGATTTCTCGTTTGAGTGAAAAGGAAGACATGTGAAGCTTCCCAAAGGAATGTGGCATCATCGAGCAGAAATGACAGAGGCAGGGAAACTGGGAGAATGGAGGCACCCTCAGCTGATCATGTATTCAGCCACATACGTAGGTTCCCCCTCAAAGATTGAAAAGAGCCAGGCATTTCAAATGCAGATTTATGTCATATATCTGGTCAAACACGGAGTGTGAAAACAGACATAGGTGAAGGTCAGCAGATGTGTGTGTGTGTAGGGAGGGTATATTTAAGCAGGTACTGCTTAATAACGCTCAGTAATGATT
>NC_057717.1:29394492-29411651 GCF_004010195.1 Chiloscyllium plagiosum | reverse complement strand
ATGTGACTGGGGAACTGGTTTCAGGGAACAGGCAGAGAATTGAAAACAATATTTTGCATCGTTCCTCACAGGGAAAGGCACAAAGTGTTTCAACATTACAAACAAAATTGTAGTCAGATGAAAGTTTTGCATAGTCTCTAACAAAACGAATAAGGCCTTTCTCAAACAGAAAAGACCAAGGGGAAACAACTCATCAGCAATTCATAGCTTGCTTTAATAGTAGTGGTTACAGAGTGACTGATGGCACTGTGTCAAATATTCCATAACTCTCGGGATTACAGGCGTGTTCCAGTGAAACTGGCGAAACCCCAATGTGGCGCCTGTCTTCGCGAAGAGAGTGAGTCTTCAAGTTTTTAGGTGCTCCCTTTGTCAGAATTATGGATCATATTTGAGAGGCTTAATGGCCTCATGAGGCACTTTCATCCTGAGTGATTTTGCAAAATGTAAAACTCTGCTCCTTCCTCTGATGCGTTACATACTGGGGGATGAACACTTTGCTAAAGTTGAATTACTTTGAAAATTATCTGGAACATTGTCCAAACGACATCATCCAGAGAATTCTAAAAACAGCGCTTATAAGAACATTTTATAACCATGTGGGGGTATTGCGAAGGTGAGAAAGAGAGAGAGAGAGAAGGTGCTGCATTACATTGGTGAGAGTAATGGAGCCTTATTCTGGGGAAGGCGCTCACAGATATACAGTGAGTGTGAGAGAGTAGAGAGAATATGGTGACCCTTATCATGACAGAGCAGGGAAGGTTATTGATGCTTTTACTGTATTGCTGGACTTTTCTTCGGACCGCAGATACTGCACTGAGCTGGGTGGTGTGCTCAGGCCATGCTCGATGAGTGTGGTGGTGCGGCTCCCTCTGGGAAGAGAATGGTCCAGCTCTATACTAGACCATTCACCTGGACTTCCATGCCCCTGTCGACAAGCTGTGGTGTAATTTCCCTAATCTGCCATGCTCGGGGTAAACTGTGCAGGGCAGCTCCAAACTGAGAAAGCTCAACCGTGTGCCCATTGGCCTTTTAACGCTGGCAGCAGTGCCAGGGGATTACTGAATATCCAGGGATACCCGGGCGATGGTGTGTAACTCCAACCATGATGGGTGGAAAAGTCGGGCTGGTATTGAATGGGAGGGACATCATGGAGTGGGGTGGGTAGTTAATGAGGTGAGTTCGATAAGATAACACAAGGAAATTAGCACTGCCTCGTGCAGACATTCCTTCTGTCGCACTCAATGAAAATGGCACTGACACAAATTATTGTTCCATTGCGACCAATGAGTCGAAGACTATGATCATCCTACTCCCAGTTGCAAAGCTGCAGGACAAATGCTTATCCAAAACTCTCCATCATCTTAACTTACACCAATATCCTGCTCACCCATCATTCCTGGAAACAGTGACCTATATTGCAAGATGCTATCGAAATGTTTTCATTTCACAATTTTTAAACCTACCATCAGATCCTTTTGTGAAATTCTCTCTCAATCTCCCCCTCGCTTTTAACCAAGCTCCTCCCATTTGTTGGTATTAAACTGATTTCCCCGCCATATCTCTCTGGCAGAGAGTTTCCCATCCAAAGCACTCCTGTGTCATGCCACAATGTTGATATGGAGCTGTAAATGGAGGAGCTGCACATCCTGTCAATTGTAGCATGAGCTGCAAGTTTCCCCACGCTGGGCAGTGATCTTACACAGTGTTACTCAGCAATGCAGTGATTGGTGCATACAGCTGTGTTTGCTGGAAAGGTAACTGCTCCAGATTAATAGATAAATTCACTGCTATTCACTGCACAGCTCCCCATGCTGCACAGATATCCAGTCCGTGTGTATAGAACAATGCCTTTGTGTGTTCTGCACAACGCCCTGTGCTGAAAACATTATCTAGTCCAAGTTTATAGATCAGTGCACTGTTGGACCGATAAGTAATGAACTGGTGAGTTCTAAACAGTGTTCAATCCTGGACGGATTGCTGAGCAGTACACCAACCTGGTCTACGCAGTGCTTCATGCTGAGCAGGTATCTCATCAGGGCTAATACGTATCTGGGCTGGATCTGAGAGGTGGATTTAGTATCCTATATAATTCCTACATGATTAGCATTCCTCCAGCTCGGCCCATTCCGCTGGTAAATGTGAGGTTATATGTTTCAGATAGAATTTACTTGGTCAAAATATTCGACATTAAGCAACACACAATTTATTCGAATACTGTCGATAAAAGATAACAAAAGGAAAAGGAACTTGCAATAACTTAATTATGTTGGAAAACTTAGAAAATAATAGTTTACTTAATAGCTATACAGTAACTGCTCCAATATGGTATCGTCCAATAGCACACAAATGTCAAAAAATAAATGCAGGAAACAGATTGTCTCACATGCAGTTCTCCAATCCAGGAGGAAAGAACATCAAACGACAGTTCCGAGAGAAATCACAGAGAGCGTGTGTAGCACTCGGGAGATTTCCTGCCTTCCAACCCTGCTGAGACCCCAGCAATAACTGGTGAAAGGTAAAACTAAGAATCCTGGTTCTGTGAGAGTTTGACCATCACTCCACTGGACCAGGCCGTGGCTGCAAGAACACAAGGAATGGACTGTATCTACATCGTCTATAGCTCTGTAGGTGTCTCTCAAAAATGCCTAAACCCACCTAAACCGTTTAATGATGGACAGACAAAAGTCAAAGTTAAACATAAATAAATAAAACGAAAAGATGCAGCAGGCCTGGTGATCAGACACAGACGGCCTCGGGAGCCCAGCAATTCCTACACTGTCAAAACACAACAGAATCATCAAGCTTGTGAAGAGAAAGAATTATCTCGCTCCATCACCTCTATGTTTACGACTGGAGATGTGCCATTAAACCAATAATCAGTGATATCAAAATCCCACCCACACCAAATATTATTGTGATATATCAGAGTTGCCGTGAAATGGGTTAACTGGAGCTGTTTGTTCAGTGACTGTGATTAATATCAATCTTCCTGGACCTAATTGATTCACTGAAGGATTTACCTCTACCATAATTAGGGCCTTCTTTCAACTTGTTATGCCATAGTATTCGGCGTAGAGTCAACCTCAACAAGATTGGGATCAGCAGCTACAGAGAAAGAGAGAGAGATCAGAAACTGAGAACATAATAATGTTACAACAATGGATTTTAATTTGAGAATATTAGACTGGAATGTTACAACAATGGATCAGAATCTGAGATCATTAGACTGGAATGTTACAACAATGGACAAGAGTTTATCCTCGGGTCTTTACTGGCTTTCCCAGGATTGAACATGGTTAGAGTTGCGGATAGAAGCCCTACTAATGATTATTCAAGCTGGGTACTATCCCACCCTCGCTATTATTGGTGTTCCTGGTAAGTCTATTTCTGTCAATTCTATAAATGATGCTGAATGTTATTGCTATTCTGGTTGATTATATTTAACAAATACATAAACTTTCAGTCACAAACGCCACTTCCTTCTCATGCATTTCCACACTACTTACTCATAAACAACTGAGAAGGAATAAGACTGTTCGGAACCTTGAGTCTCCTTTTTACCGTGAACTGTTTTATATCTCCATATTCTCTCTGTCATCAAACCTGCCGACACCCACCTACATAATATCCCCAATCTCCAGCTCTGCCTGAGTTCTGTTGCTGACTTCGCCATCATCTACCCCTTCGTTAACGACAGATTTTATGGCTCCAGTTCTCTTCTGACCTCTCGTCCAGTTACAAATAGTTTGACCACAAACTTGTTCTTGTCTCTACATTTACTTCACAAGAGGGACTCTTAAACAGAGTAATAATGTCACTGGCTGGATAACTCAGCGGCACGGGTTATGACTCTCAAAGCATTGTCTGAAATCCTACCACAGTCGATGACTAAATTTAAATTCCAATGACAAAAATTGGAATGAAACCTAATTTCACTCATGGCAAACATAAAGCATCAGGATTTATTTTCTTATTTTCTTAATAAACTTTGGTAAAGAAACATAACATGTTTGCCCTGTCTCAACTAAGTGTCACCTCAGATCCACAACAATATGGTTGCCTCCATATTGCCTTGACAAATGGCCACATGGTCAAGGGCAGTTAGGATGGACAACAAATGCTGCCCTTGCCAGTGATACTGGCATCCCGCGAAACAATAATATTAAAGGTGAAATAACCAAGGAAATGCGGATGTTGGCGTTCTGAAATAAAATTCTCCACCATCTAAAAGAATGTTGAAGAATCTCAGCAGGTATGGCAGTCTGTCGGAAGAAACACAAATAGCGTTTCGAGTTCAGTGAACCTATCAAAACTGAATGCAACTGAGAAATAATATTATTATATCAGAGATGGTTGGAAGGGTTAGCGGGAAGTTTGTGTTGATTGGATAATGTCCAGCAAGAGAGAGAGAGACAGAGGCAGAGAGAGAGAGAGCCAGAGAGAGAGAGAGAAAGAGAGAGAGAAAGAGAGAGGAAAAGCTAGCAAAAGGATTGCTGATGATAGACTGGAAGGAAAACAGAATGGGAAGTTATTTATTATGGGATGTCCTTTCTTACCGTGAGTTATGTTCCTCTCTCTCTCGTCTCTGAGTGTGGTGATCAACTCCATCAGCAATACTTATAGTCGCTGAGATATAGAGAAACATAATGTTCCATTGTCAACTGCTTCTCTGGAGAAAGGAACTGTTACTGTGCGACTGCGTGGAGATGTAACAGCTTTCTCAGCGAGGAAGAGAAACTGAGGAGACCGAGGCATTTTCAACACTGAATGGATGCACTATTGGTGTGGGGAATTGATTTGCTGCTGTCATCTAGAAAGTCAGTGGCGGCTCTGTGGATGGTGTTCTCAGGATTGTGATGTCAGCTACTGGGTTCATTCAGGGAGCCCCGAGGGTCTGTGGACCCCACTCTGAGGAGAAAGTGAGGTCTGCAGATGCTGGAGATCAAAGTTGAAACTTTATTGCTGGAACAGCACAGCAGGTCAGGCAGCATCCAGGGAACAGGAGATTCGACGTTTCGGGCACAGGCCCTTCTTCAGGAATACTGCATTTACAGTGTGCCTAGGCCCATGGTAAACAAATGGAGCTGTGGCTATAAAGAAGGGAAGCTGTGTAAACTGGGAGGAGCAGGGCACTGTACTATACTCTCTGGGATTTCCAGGAAGATTTGTCTAAGCTGCACCCAATCTGGTGTAAAGTGCAAAACCAACTTGTCCCAAAATTGAGGAGGTCATTGAGCTGTATCCAGTCCTTCAGTATAACCTGTAGTCTCACACCAGGGACAGGACTGAGCTGACTCTCACGATGAATTAAACTGGATTGATTCTGGAACTTTGAGGCAGCAGTGGGTAATATATCCACCATCTCTGAAGTGCAGTCCTCCAATCCTCCAATGTATTCACAAACGGACAGAAACTGCCTGCCTGCTGAGAGAAATTCGTTGGTTCCATCTCCACAGAGGAAGGTACAGAAACTAACTTCCAGAATCATTAGGGAACAGAGTGTTTGGTAAATATGGGAAACTGCAAGAAATCAGAATTAATGAAGCGTATGTTATTGGAAATCTAATTGAATTGATGTTTCATAAGTTGCTGCATCTGATGAGCTACATCCCAGAGTGATTCAGATGAGAACAGATCTAATGAAAGAATTACTGATTATTCTTCAAAGCTAGTTAGATTCTGGAAAGAATTCTGCAGACTGGAAAGCAACTATTGTAAACTTAAATATTTAAAACAGGATGGAAAGGGAAAACAGAAAACTAAATAGTTTGATGTCAGCTATGAGAAAAAAATATTGGAACCTTTTATAAGGAACGTGACAACTAGATACTTGGAGAATACTGATATGATTTGGTAGAGTCGGCCAAGATTCAGGAAAGGGAAATGATCTTTGATAAACCTGTGTGTGGAGATTGCCCGTTGTGACATCGACAGTTGAGAACCAATGCGAGTGGAGTATTTGTCTTTTGAGAAGACGCTTGACATGTTTGAATACAGGTGAATGGGGAATGTTCGAGTCCATGGCTAATGATGTGTCTAATCTGTAGCGCTGTGAGAGAATAAGAAGTTGAAGCTTGATGGGTATGGACAGAAACTGAATAGGGTGAAAAGTTCATACTTTTCATTAAATGTTTGATTCACGACAGTTTACATGCATCTGCAGAGCCCCCATGTCGATTGACAGAGGGGTACAGGCTCTGAATGAATTCTGAACACTGAATGCACAGTTACTGTGTGACACTGCATTGAATGTCACTTTGTACACAACCCTGTCAGCAGCCAAAATACCATCATTCTGAAACAGTTGGTTATTCCCCACCGGTTTCTGACCCCCACGCAGACCATGGGTCTGCCTTCTTGGAGATGGAAGGTAACTTGGAGAATGGCTAAACAATGTTGGCTTCATTCCGACTGCCAGAAAACCATGTTAAAGTTACACATATGTACCATGAGTAATTAAGGCATGTGGATCAACTTGGAGCAGTGTGTCTGTGCAGCCTCTGCTTCATTTGTTTGTGATCATACAATCCCTACAGTGTGGAAGGAGGATATTCAGCTCATTGAGTCCAAACTGAGCAGATTAGATTCCCTACAATGTGGAAACAGGCACTTCGGCCCAACTAGTCCACACCGACCCTCCGAAGAGCATCTCTGACACTTTCCTGTTCCTGTGTTAGTGGCCTGACAAGCTGAATTACCTCTTCCTGTTCCTTTGTAAGTGACACAGGGTGTGAAATGGTTCTTTCTGTTCCTATGTACGTTACATATGGGAAAGAGCAGACTCCCTGACTTCCTGTGCAACAGGTAGAAGGGACTGAATGACCTATCCCTCTTTTTGCCCAGTAGTTTTGATGGGATGAATGGCTTCGCCACATTCTTGTGAAAACAGATTGAGGTGCTGCATGAACTCGTCATTTCACTGTGGAAATGGACTGTGCTGTTACATAAACGTTGCCCAGACTTTAGCAACACGATCTTGAATATTGTCCAAGTCTTGCTGCACATGGTCACAGACTGTTTCAAGAGCTGAAGAGGGACAACCTGTCCTGAAAATTTTGTAGACTTCAGTGAATTCCCCCTCTTCTGCTGGCACGGTGGCTCAGTAGCTACCACTGCTGCTTCACAGCACCAGGGTCCCAGGTTCGATTCGATCCTTGGGCAACTGTCTGCGTGGAGTTTGCACATTCCCCACTTGTCTGCATGAGTTTCCTCCGGGTGCTCCATTTTCCTCCCACAGTCTGAAGATGTGGACGCCAGGTGAATTGGCCATGCTAAATTGTCCATTATGTTAGGTGAATTAGCCGGACGGAAATGTGTCTGGGTGGGTTGCTCTTCGGAGGGTCGGTGTGGACTAGTTGGGCCGAAGTGCCTGTTTCCACATTGTAGGGAATCTAATCTGCTCAGTTTGGACTCAATGAGCTGAATATCCTCCTTCCACACTGTAGGGATTGTATGATGACAAAGTGAAGATGCCTGGGCTGAGGAAGCTACGCTGAGGATCTCCGAGTCCCACGGATGAGATGATTGATGCCCACCAATGATAATTATCTTCCCTTGTGCCGTGAATGACTCCAAGCAGTGTAGAGGTCATAATTACTTCTCATTGATTGTGATTTTGCTCAGGCTCCTTGATGTCATCCTCAGTCAAATACTGTCTTGAGTTCAGGGTCAGTCTCTCTTACCTGAGCCCCTGAGTTACCTCTTTTGTTCATATCAATTGGTCATGGTGCAGAAGCAGAGAACGTTTTCTTCAAACAGAGGGTAGTGAATGTCAGGAATTCTCTTACACAGAGAGTTAGGGGAGCTAGATCACCGAATGGGACCAGTGGTGTCCCGCTGGGATCAGTTCAGTGACCTCTGCTCTCTGTTATTTTCAAAAATGACTTGGATATGGGTGTTGAAGAGTGGGCTAGTAAGTTTGCCGATGATACAAAGGTGGTTGGAGTGGTACAGAATGTGGAGGGTTTTTGTCGGTTGCAATGGGACATCGATAGGATGCAAAGCTGGGCTGAGAAGTTGCACATGGACTTCAAACAGAAGTAATTCACGTTGCAAGCTCGAATGTGAATGCAGAATACATGGTTAAAGGCAGGATTCTTGGCAGTGTGGAACAACAGAGGGATCCTGGTGTCCGTGTCCACAGATCCCTCAAAGTTGCCACCCAAGTTGATCGGGTTGTTAAGAAGGCGTATGATGTGTTGGCTTTCAGGTGCAGGGGGATTGAGTTTAAGAGCCGCGAGGTTACGCTGCAGTTCGATAGAGGCATGCTCAGACCGCACATGGAATATTGTGTTCAGTTCTGGTCTCCTCATTATAGGAAGGATAATGAAGCTTTCGAGAGTGTAAAGAGGAGATTTACCAGGATGCTGCCTGGATTGAAGGCCAGGTCTTACGAAGAAACCATGAGGGAGCGAGGACTTTTCTCATTGGAGGAAAAATAGATGAGAGGTGACTTGGTAGAGGTGTACAAGATGATGAGAGGCAGAGAGAGAGTGAATAGCCAGAGACATTTTACCATGGCAGAAATGTCTATCACTAGGTGGCATAATTTTACGGTAATTGGAGGAAGTTTTAGGCGAGATATCAGAGATAGATTCTTTACACAGAGAGTGGTGGGTGTGTCGAATGCACTACCATCAGTGGTAGTAGAGTCAAATACGTGAGGGAAACTTAAGAGACTCTCGGATAGGCACATGGAACAAAGTGAACAGAAGCATGTAGGTTAGAGTAGGACAAACAACACAACGTCAAGGGCTGAAGGTCCTAACTGCATGCATTCATGTAGAACTTTGAGCTCAAAATCTGTACGAATTCATGTAAAACTCCGTTATCTCGCTTTTTAGCTTAGAATCAATCTAATCATCATGGCATAGTCAGAGAACACAGGAGGCCAACACCTTCAACATTTTGTCTTACTATCACCATTGTTCACAGCTCACCTGAGAATGCAACTTTTTTTAAAAAAGAAGGTTTTGTGATTTACACATGAAAGAAGTGAAACTATCATGGTATTCTAACAGATGAAAGGCTTAACAGACAATCAATTTTTCCACGTATAAATTCAGTTACATCACACTGTAAATTTTTGCTATAAATTCTGTGTTAGGATCGAGCCCTCCACTATCACCTGATGAAGGAGCGATGCTCCAAAAGCTAGTGTGCTTCCAATTAAACCTGTTGGACTATAACCTGGTGCTATGTGATTTCTAACTTTGTACACCCCAGTCGAACACCGACATCTCCAAATCAGTACTGTTCTTTGTTCTGTGTTCTATGGAAGTGCTCAAGAAGACTTGGACATTGAGGAAGATTTGAGACTTGGAGCAGGTCAGCTTTGATCTTAATGAAGGGCAAGGCAGGCTTGGGATGTGAATGACCTGCCCCTGTTTCTGATGCTCTCCCATTTTGTTATTGGAAAGTTAGTATGCGTTATTTTCCTTGAAGGTCTTTTATGGAATGTTGCAATCAGGGAGACCCGTGGATTTTGTGAGCCACTACTGGGTGAGATTTGGGTGCTGTATTCACAGTGAGTCTGGGTCTACAACATGATCAACAAATGAAGCACAAGATACAGAGAGGGGAAGCTTTGTAAAGTGAAATGAGCAACCTTTTCCATATCTAGCCTGGGTCTTCCAATTACATTTTCCAAACATCCCAAACCGAGTGGGACAGTCTCGAGGGACCGAACTGTTTCCTCTATTTCTGTACACCATGCTATAACAATAAGTAGACTCTAACTGCTCCTGTCTAGCAGGTTGGAGGGGTTGAATGGAACACAGAAACATGGGACTGAGGAGCAGGAGTGGGTCATTAGAGAATTTGATTCTTCTCCACCAGGCAGTAAGATTGTCGCTGATCAGATTGTGGTCTCAGCCTCAGCGTCCTGTCTGTGTCCCATTATCCGTGACACACTTCTCTGTCAAATCTTTAACTAACTTAGCTGTGAATACTTATAATCAGAGAGGCATCATAAACTTCCGGGCAAAAGAATTCCCATTCGAATGGCCCTTTTAGAATTCTTCCTCATCCCGCTGTGAGAATAAGAGAATCATACAGCATGGAAAAATATCCTTTTGTCCAATTTGTCCATGCCAATCAGGCATCTCAATCAGATCTTGTCCCACTTGCCAGCATTTGGCCCACATCACATGATCCTTTCCTATTTATGTACCTATCCAGTTACATTTTAAACGTGTAATTGTACCCGCTTTCAAAACTTCCTCTGACAGTACACCCACCAGCCTCTGTATGAAAAGGTTTCCCCTCAGGTCCTTTCTAAGTCTTTGCCCTCTCACCTTCACCCTATGCCGTCTAGTTCTGGACGCCCCTACACTGGGAAAAAGATCTTGCCCATTCAGACTATCCATGCCCCTCAGGACTTTTTTAAACCTCTGACATGTCACCATTCAACCTCCTGATGAAGGGCTTTTGCCCGAAACGTCGATTTTGCCTGTCCTCGGATGCTGCCTGAATTGCTGTGCTCTTCCAGCACCACTGATCTAGAATCTGGTTTCCAGCATCTGCAGTCATTGTTTTTACCTTTTTACACCATTCAACCTCTGGCAATCCAGGGGAAAAAGCCTCAACCTGTTCATCACCACCCTGTAGCTCAAGCCCTCAGGTTCCAGAAAATCCTTGTAAATCTTTTCTGCACCCTTTCAAGCTTAGCAACATCCATCCTTGAGCAGAGTCAGCTGATGTATACGCAATATTCTTCAAGTGGCCTCACCTACGTCCTGTTCAAGCTAAACACGTTACTCCAACTCCTATTCTCAATGTTCTGACCGATTAAGGCAAGCATGTCAACCACGTTCCTCACTACTCTACCGATCTAAACTCCACTTGCAAGGAACTATGAATCTTCACCCGTAGTTCTCTTTGTTAAGCAACATTCCCCAGGGCACTACCCCGTTTAACTTACCAAAATGAAAAACCTCACAAATATCTAAACGAAACTCCATCTGCCAGTCCTTGGCTCATTGATGGTCAAGGATCCCGTTATATTCTGAGATAATCTTCTTCACTGTCCACTGAACAAATTTGGTGATGTTACCTGTAAACTTACTAACCATGCCTCCGATAATCACATCAAAGTTGTTTATAGCCGTGATAAAAAGCAGTGAGCTCAGTACTGATTCTTTCAGAACACCGCTGGCCACAGGTCTTCAGTCTGGAAAGCAATCCATTACCTTCAATCCAATTTTGTATCCAATTGGTTAGCTTTTTCCTCGATTACATATAACCTAATTTTAGTATTCTGTCTACGATGGGGAACCTTTTTAAATGCCTTGCTGAAGTTTGTGTAAAAATTGTACACCACAGTGTCTTCTTCAATCTTCTTTGTCATCTCTTCATAATAATCAATCACATTAATTAGACATGATTTCCATCACACAAATCCATATTGACTATCGCTAATCATTCCTTAATCTTTCTAAATAAATGCAAATTCTATCCCTCAGAATCCCCTCCAAGGAACTCCTCGTATCTGACGTGGGCTGATTGAGTCGATAATTCCCTGTGTTGTTTTGGCTCACTTCTCCCTTTTCTCGCCCCACTCCTCCACTGCCCACAAAAAATAATTATAACAATGTTGGTGATATGGCCAATGATATAGTTCTCAGAGTATGTCAGGGTCAGTGTTTGGAACAAGTCAGGCAGATTTCTTCAATCTACTAAAACAACATGTCTATGACCAAAACAAACTATGATGGAAAGAGGAATGACGAGAGGATATTGCAAATATGTACAGTGATATTTCCCTTTGAAAAATACTGAGAAACCCACACACACAGACAGACACACACACAGACAGATACACACGCACACACACACAGACAGACAGAGACACACACATGCACACACATACAGGCACACAGACACACGTATTGTCGATAACAAACTGAAAAGCAAAATATCTGCGCAAAGTTAACTTGAAAGAACATTGTCCAAATATGGTTCGAACTTATGACCTAAGGAAAAATGAGAGTTTGACTCAAATGTTGTTCTATTTGTAGAGTCATCAACTCCTACAGCATGGAGAAAGGCAGAGAGTCCCTTTGGCCCAAACTCATCCATCCTGACTCAAATATCAAACCACACTAAACTCATTTCCCAGCACTTGGCCCATAGCATTCTCGACCTTTCCTGTCCATGTACTTGCCCAAATACCATTTAAATATCGTTAATATAAATGCTTCAACTACTTCTGTTGGCAGCTCATTCCCTTTGTGTACCACTGTCTGTGTAAAACAGTTTCCATCAGTTTCCCTTTTATTTTTTCCCCTCTGACCTTAAACTGATGCTCCCCCCTCCTTGATTCCCCAACTCTAGGCAGAAAAGGTTGTGTCCATTCACCCTATCCATGTAAACTTCGAGAGACCCCTCTCCTGTGCGCTAAAGAAAAAAGTCCTCGCTTGTCCAACCTCTCCCTATAATTCATACTGTTGGGTCCTGGCAACATTTTTGTAAATTCCGTCTGCACACATTCCAAATTAAAAACATTGTTTAGATCGCAATGTGACTAAAACTGAACACAGCACTACAAGTGCAGCCTCACCAACATCCTGTATAACTGCAACATCACTTCCCAACTGCTCTCCTCCATGTCCTGACCGATGCTTGCTAGTGTGGCAAAAGCCTTCTTCATTGCCATGTCTAACTATGACCCCACTTTCAGAGAACGGTGGACCTAAACTCTATGGTCCCTCTGCTCAACTACACTCCTTAAGGACCTATCAATCACCATGAAACTCCTACCTTGATCTAACGTTGCCAAAATATTCCTCAGTCCACTTCTCCAGTTTGATCAAGGTCCTGCTGCAATTTCTGATATACTTCCTCACTGTCCACGATACCACCTATTTTAGTGCCATCTTCAAGTTTCCTAACCATGCCTTGTACATTCGCAAGAATATTATTGATACAGATAACAAACAGGAACGGGCCCAGCAGCGACCTCTGAGGCACTTCATGTGTCACAGACCTCCAGTCCGAGAACATCCTTCCACTATTACCCTCTGCTTACTACCATCAAGCCAATTGTGTGTCCAATTTGCCAGCTCCCTCTGGATTCCATGCGATTCTAACCTTCCAGACCAGCCCATCAATGGCAACCTTGTCAAAGGCCTTACTGAAAACCACCCAGTCTACCGCCCTACCCTCATCAACATTCCTGGTCACTTCATCAATGAACTCAAACAAATTTGAGAGGCATGATCTCCCACTCACAAAGCCATGCAATATTTCCAGTCTAAAAACAACTATTAATAATAATTATTAAAATTAATAATATCAAACTAATAAATAATAATAAGATGACACTTTCAATGGAGAAAAAATTATCCATGGTATGTCATATTGGAACGTGCATCATGGGTGAAGAGCAGAATAGATTTTGTACCTGTGTCATTGAACTGTGTTGAAAAAAAAGCAAAGGTGTCATGGTGGTTCAGTGGCTCGTACTGTTGCCTCATAATGCTTGGATCCGGGTTTTTTCCAGCTACGGGTGACTCAGTGTGGAGTTTGCATATTCTCACTGTGTTTGTGTGTGTTTCCTATGGATGCGCCATTTTCCTTCCACAATCCAAAGATGTATAGGTCAGGTGAATTTGCCATGCAAGTTACCCATAGTGTTATGTGCATTCGTCAGTGGTAAATATATGGTAGGGGAATGCAACTGGGCGGGTGACTGTTTGGAGGGTCGGTGTGGTCTTATTGTGCCAGACGGCCTGTTTCCATACTGTAGGGAATCTGTCAAAAAAGTTATTTCTAAACAAACCTTATCTTTCCAAATGCATGGATATCTCATCCCTCAGATTCTTCTCAAGTAACCTACGTACCACATGTGTTAGATTCCTGGTCTATCGATCCCAGAGTTTTCTTCGCTTCCCTTCTTGAATAATGGCACAACATTTGCTAATCTCCAATATTCTGCAACCTAACCTGTCGCTAACGATGATGCAAAAATATCAGCCAGGGTCCCCGTAGTTTCTTCTGTAGCGTCTTGCAGTATTTTTGGATGCATCTGTTTAGGACCATGAGACTTATCCACCTTCATACATTCTAATGCATCAAACACATCTTCTCCTGTGATATTGACTCACCCTAAGATAACACTACGACTTTTGTCAACCTCCCAAGTTTCATGTATTTGTCCACAGTAAATACAGAGGAGAAATATTCATTCAGAATCTCGCAAATCTCCTACGGTTCTAGACATGCATGTCCATTTTGGACTTTGAGGGGTCATATTCTCATATAGTTATTCTTTTTACTTTAATATACTTAAAGAACCTCTTTGCTTTCTCCCTAATCTTCTCAGTCAAAGCTATCTTGTGCCCCCTTTTCGCACTCCCGATTTCCTTCTTCAGAAAGCTACTGTATCCCCTGTACATTTCCGGGTACTCCCTCGATCCCAGCTGCCTGGACCTGAGCCACGCCTCCTTTTTGCTGGTCAACGCCTCAATATCTCCTGACATCCAGGTTTCCCTCTTCCTACCAACCTTGCCTTTTACCCTCACAGGAACATATGGACCTTGAACTGTAGACATTTCACTTTTAAAATCTTCCCACTTGCAGGAGGTCTCTTCGCCTGCAAACAAACCACTCCAACCAACCCCTACGAGCTCCTGTCTCATTCCATTAAAATTCGCCTTGCTCCAAGTTTGAACCTGAAGATGTGGACCAATTTTGTCCTTCTCCATAACTATTTAAAAATTAATAGAACTATGTTTACGGGTCCCAGAGTGCTCCCTCACTGTCACCTCAGTCACCTGTCCTGCCCTAGATCTTAGAGTAGGTCACGCTTCGTCCCTTCCCGATTTGCACCCTCTACTTACTGCTTGAGGAAACTATTCTGAACACACTTAATAAATACACCCCATCTCAGTCATTAATTCTATGTCATTCGCAGACTATGTTAGGGAAATTAAAATCTCCTACTAATGTAATCCTATTGGCCCTACAGGTCATATTTTTGTTCCCCTAATTCCTCGTTTATTATTTGGGGACCTATAGTACAATCCAAATCCTATCACCATTCCCTTCTTATTTATTAGCTCCCCAGACAAATCCTCACAGGATGATCCATCAGTTATTTTATCTCTGTTTACTGCTGTGTTACTCGCCTTAATTAACAATGAAACTCCCAGTCCTCTCTTTCCACCATCTAATGTGCACAATGACTTCTGGCTGCTTCCCGCCCACTGCCCAACCCCAATCCCCAGTGAGAACGTTCTGCAGCCGCTCTGAGACATCCTGGATCCTGGCATGTGGGAGGCTACACACCATTCCGGATTCCCATTTGCAGCCACCGAATCTCCTGTCTGTTCCCCTCACTATCGAGTCGGATAATTACTTCTGCTGTTATTCTGCTTGCACAGGATTTCTTCCTGAAACAGTTGAATTTGGCTGAATTGTTTTGCTTCAGACAATGAGGAGATTCCAATGAATCCTCATCAGGAATCGTCCATTAGTGGGAAAGACGACTGGGCTTTTTTTCAATCCCACACATTGCTGTGATGAGCGATAGGGAAACAGAAATGGAGCAATAGAATGTTTCTCCACAGATAGGCTACATTTTCCATCTTTAAGTTAAATCAGTAACGTTATCAGTCCCACACTGGACTCTGTGAGCTCTTCTTGAACATTGTCCGAACTATATGACTCCATCACATTCTCGACTCCAGGTCAGTGCGTTATTGCAGAATCAATTCATTAACAATAAATGGTCATACTTGTTTTGAAGATGTGATAATATGTGCTTGCATAATGTAAAAATAAGCGTTTCATGTCTGCATAATATCTGTGTTAAAATGAATATTTTTAAACATACACAGTAATTGCTGGAAAAGCTCAGCTTGTCTGTCAGCATGTCGGAACAGAATTCAGAGTTTAATTTTTCGGTCCAATGACCTTTCCTTTGAACCTTCTCAAAGTATTTCCCCAGTTTTATGCTCCCACACAAGAAGAAATATCCATCTGGTATTCACCAACTACACCGTTCTCAAGATCCCTCATTCTCAGGCCGAACCGTTAATTCTTCATAACGTAATGCCTTCATCCCAAGAATGCATAAAGAGAAACATCTTTGAGACGTTTCGAAAGCAATTTTGTTTTTTTCTTTCAGTTTAGGCAGTTATAACTACACATAATTCAACAGATGTAATCTCAGCAATGCCCTGTACTGATTCAGAAAACATCGCTAAGATCATACCCAACACCCATTGCACGAAACAGGATCACGACATTTATCTTCCAAATCACTTGATTCATCTTCATGTACTAAGACACACAAATCCCTCTGTAACACTGAGTTCTGCGTTCTCCTTGCATTTAAATAAATTTCTGATATTTCGTCTTTTCCATAAAACAGAAAATTTCCATCACATATATATTGTACTGTTTTGTTTTTTCTGCTGAAGCTTTGCTCACAGCCATCCTCTGTCTATATGCCATTTCTTGTTGCTGTGCCCTCCCTAGTCTGTGTCGCATTGAAGACATTCTGCACTCCCATTGTCTGTATCCCATTGCAGAAGCACTGCCCTTCTCCGTCTGTATCCCATTGCTGATGCTCTGCCTCCCCGTCTGGATCCAGTAGCAGACCCTTTGCCCTCCCCCATCGGTATCCCATTGCAGTCGCTCTGACTCCTCCTGTCCGTATCCCATTGCAGACACTCTGCCCTCCACCTGTCTGTATCCCATTGCAGACGATCTACCCTTCCCCGTCTGTATCCCATTATAGACGAACTGCCTTCAGCTGTCTGTATCCCATTGTAGACGCTCTCCCCTCCCCGTCTGTATCCCATTGCAGATTCTCTGCCCTCCCTGTCTGTATCCCACAGCAGACGCTTTTCCTTCCCCTAGCTGTGTCCCATTACAGACACTCTGCCCTTCCCCTGTCTGGATCCCATTGCAGATGCTCTGCCCTTCCCGTCTGTATCCCACTGCAGACGCTATGCCTTCCTGGTCTGTATCCCATTGCAGACGGTCTGACCTCCCCCTGTCTGTATCCCGTTGTAGACGCTCTTCCCTCCCCCTGTCTGTATCCCATTGCAGAGGTGCATCCCTTCCCCAGTCTGTCTCCCATTGCAGACACACTGACCTCCCCCCGTCTGTATCCCATTGCAGACGCTCTGCCCTCCCCCGTCTGTATCCCA
>NC_057717.1:29379973-29394199 GCF_004010195.1 Chiloscyllium plagiosum | reverse complement strand
TTTCAGCGCAGCTCATATTTATTCCTTTTCAGGCTTCGATAAAAGCATTAATCAAAGCAATAAATTAAAAATAATGTTGATTCCCTTCAGTAAAAATGTTAAAAAGACACTTGAGTAAGTATAACATTGACTCAGGATTTTCTTTCAGAGCTAAAATGATAATTGGCCTTGCATTTATTCACATTGAAAACATTCCTGAAGCTATTGAACATTTGTCTGATGCGCTTCCATATGAATTGCAACCGCTGCTGGACTGGTTCGAGGATAACTATGTAGGCAGAAGATTACACAGAGGAAATGGTCGGCGTCCACCGATTTTTCCAGTTGGAATGTGGAATTTATTTGAAAGAACTTTAATCAATGAGGACAAAACAAACAATCATGCAGCAGCTGCCCACAGGAGATGACAATGCGAACTTGATGTGGAACATCCAGTTATTTGGAAATTTATTGACAGTTTACGAAAAGTTCAGAGAGGAAGGGACATTCACTATGAGCTTTTGATAGCAGGGCACGATATTCCGTTGAAATTAAAAAAGCAGATGCGAGAATACAAACACTGGTAAGAAGATTTAGTGAGAGAAATGATGTCGAGTATTTACTAATTTTGAATGAACGTCATGTTTTAGATTTTTCGTAATGAACTTACGTCGTTTATTTTTTCTTTTTAACATTTTTACTGAAGAGAATAAAGATCATTTTTATTTTTAGTCTTTCATTAATGCTTTTAACTAAGCCTGAAAAGTGAGAGAGATGAGATTGGAAATACCAGCGAGTTTGAATTGAGAATTGCTCTTTGCTGAACATTGCTGCTTACTTGGTTGGTGGGACGTCGATGTTTCAGAATATCCACGCAAGGTGTCCTGGTCCTCTCTGGTTACTTCCAGGATCCTGCCCACATGTCGAGGTAGGGGGTGAAGGAACGGATATCGGGCACTCTAACATCCGGCTTGGCCTTTTATGTCCTATTCAAGGATGTTTCTCCTGGAATAGGAGAAGAGGAGGGACAGAGTGAGGGTGGGAGTGGGCATCCCTGCTAATAGTGCTGTTGTAGTGGAAGGGGGAAGGGTGAGATGTCCGGAGGGAGTCTGACCACAGTGTTGTATCCATGCAGTGGTATTAGTGTGCGGGGCTATTCCGTCAGTGACAGAAAAAGTGGGGGAGGGAAAGTGCTGTATTCAACAATGAGTGTAATCGTGCTTGAGCCTTATTTGGAGATAGAGTGTGAGCCTTGTTCGGGGGTAGGTGTTATAACAGATATACAGTGAGTGCGAGGGAGCAGAAGAATATGGTGACACTTATCCTGGCAAAGTGGGGGTAAAGAATATTGATGCTTGTCCTGTATTGCTGACCAATTCTTCAGATTATCTCAGCGTTGAGGTGAGTCTCCCTGAACGTCTTGACCAAGTCTATCGGTAATAACGCCACAGACCCTTTCCATCACTTCCCACAGAATCAGTTTGGGTGGATGTTACAAATAGCAAGGTGAAGCAAACATTAGTGTGTTATATATCAAAACCAAATCTGTCACGTAAATACTTTACAACATCTGCTCTGGAAATTAGGTATGCAAGTATATGCAAGGGGGAGCAATGACACAGTGATATTATCGCTGGGCTCTTAACCCAGAGACCCACGTAATATTCTGGGGATATGAATTCAAATCCTGCCATGGTGGAATTTGAATTCAATATGTATCTGGAATCAAGGGCTTATGATGACAGGAATCCATTGTCTATTGTTGGAAAAACTCATCTGGTTCACTGATGTCCTTGAGGGAAGGATACTGCTGTCCTTACCTGGTGTGGCCTGCATGTGATTCCAGACTCAAGACAATGCTGCTGACTCTTAACTGCCCTCTGGCATGGGCAATAAATACTGATTATCCAGCGACGCCCTCATTCTGTGAATGAGTAACAAACAATCGTGGGTGCTGCAGTAATAATGGATGGTGTCAAGTTGCACCGACACTGCAGTGACTACTAATACTGTGAAGAAAAACTTCCGAAAGTGTTTCTGAGGTAGATTGAACAGTATGTTGTGAACTAAACTAGAGAGCAGGTTATTTCAGATTTGGTGTTATGTTGTCAGGTGGACTAACTAATAACCTTGCTCTGAAGCAGCTTTGGAGGAATAGTGACATTAATATGTTGCATTTTTACACGGCGTCTGAATACAATATCGAATGTTTGAACACTCTGGACAAACATCATGGAAGCCCAGAGGCTAGAGGGTCAAGTACGCTCCAATGAATTGGGGAAGTATAATATAACATTCAATGGGAGAAGCAATGATTGTGAGAGTCAAAGAGTCCGACAGCTCGGATAAAGGCCCTTCAGCCCAAACGGATCCATTCCAAACAAAATGTCGATTGACATTAACCCCATTTACCTGCCCTTGCCCCATATACTTCTTATTTTTTCCTATCCGTGTATTTGACCAAATGCATTTTAAATTTTGTAAATGTACCCTCTCAACCACTTCTGTTGGCAGCTCATTCCATGTGAATACCACCCTGAGTGTAAAAGAGATTGCCCCTCATGTTCCCTTTTACTCTTTCCCCTCGGACCTTAAATTGATGCCCTCTAGTCTGTGGGTTGCTCAATCCTGTGGAAAAAATGACTGACTGCATTCACTCTATCCATGCTTCCCATGATCCTATACACTTCTTTCAGATCCCCCTCAGTCTCATACACTCTAATGTAAAAACTCCTAGCTTGCCTAACCTCTCACGGTATCTCAGATCGTTGAGTCCGGGCATCCTCCTTATAAATTTCTTCTGCACTATTTCCAGTTTAATAACATCTTTCCTATAGCAACGTGAACAACACTGAACATATCACTACCAGTATTGCCTCACCAGCATCCTGTATAACTGCAACATAACTCCCTAATTTCGATACTCATTACTCTGACTGATGAAGGCCAGCGTGCCAAATGCATTTTTCCCTGCCCTGTCTACCTGTGACTCCACTTTCAGAGAATCTTGAACCTGAATTCCAAGGTCCCTTTGTCTCAATACACTCCTAAGACCCTGTCATTCACCATGAAACTCCTACCTTGATTTAACTTTCTAAAATGCAAGAACAGAACCTTATTAGATTAGATTTTTTAGATTACATTACAGTGTGGAAGCAGGCCCTTCGGCCCAACAAGTCCACACCGACCCGCCGAAGCGAAACCCACCCATACCCCTACATTTACCCCTTACCTAACACTACGGGCAATTTTTAGTATGGCCAATTCACCTGACCGTGCACATCTTTGGATGGTGGGAGGAAACCGGAGCACCCGGAGGAAACCCACGCAGACACGGGGAGAATGTGCAAACTCCACACAGTCAGTCGCCTGAGGCGGGAATTGAACGCGGGTCTCTGGCGCTGTGAGGCACTGTGCCACCGTGCCGCCCTTATCTGTATTAAACTCCATTAGCCATTTCTTGGCCCACTTCCTCACCTGATCAAGGCACTACTGAAATTTCTGAAATTTCTGATAATCTTCCTCACGATACTACCTATTTTAGTGTCACCTTGAAACTTATAATTCACGCCTGTACATTCTCATCTAAATCATGGATGTGTGGAATATGTAAATATATATATATATATATACTATACATGCATAAAACAAACAATAATAGTCCCAGAAACGACCCCTGAGGCATTCCACTCATCGCAAGCTTTCAGTCCGACAAGCATGCTTCCACTCTTACTCTATGTTTCCTACCATCAAGCAAATTTTGGATCTGATTTGCCAGCTCCCCCTATATATATATATATATATATATATACTATACATGCATAAAACAAACAATAATAGTCCCAGAAATGACCCCTGAGGCATTCCACTCATCGCAAGCTTTCAGTCCGACAAGCATGCTTCCACTCTTACTCTATGTTTCCTACCATCAAGCAAATTTTGGATCTGATTTGCCAGCTCCCCCTCAATTCCATATGATCTAAACTTCCAGAGCAGCCTGCCATGTGGAACCTTACTGAAGGCCTTTCTGAAATCAATATACACTACATATACCACCATGCCCTTGTCAAACTTACTGGTCAATTCACCAAAGCACTCTCACAAATTTTTGAGCCATGATCCCCCATGCACAAAGAGGTGCTGACTACTCATAATCACACCCTGCCTTGCCAAATGCATGTTTCTCGTCTCTCTCAGAGTCTTCTCAATAAACGTACCTACTAGAGATGTTAGGTTTACTGGTCTATAATTCCCAGGTTTTTCTTTGTAGCTCTTCTTGAATAAGGGCACAGCATTCGCTACCGTCCAGTCCTCCAGGACCTCACCCATTGGCTACTGATGATACAAAAGTACCAACCACAGCCACCGCTATTACTTCTCTGTCCTCCTGCAGTGTTCCTGAATATATCTAGTCAGTACCAGGAGATTTCTAGAAATACTGCATAGTCGGAAAGATATGGCTACTTATTTCAGTTGAAAACACCAAAGAATGAGAAAGTGACTTAATGATGATTAACATAACAAATTAAAGAAGGTAGTAATCACAGGAATTGACTTCAGAAGAATTCCAGACATTGTGGAATCCTAAGAATTCTCAGAAAATTGCAATCCAGAAAAGGAGGGCCATGAAACTGATCAGGAAATCAAAAAGCTAACATTCATGCAAACAAACAGGAACACAAAGACTGCAAAAATCTATAATCTATATTTCAAAAGAAAAAAAACAGAGTCAAATGTGGAAATTTGCAATCGGGAGAAACGAGTTTATGGTGGATAATAGGGAAATGGCAAAGCAAATGGCCAGTTACTTTACAGCTGTCTTAATGGAGTAAGATCTGGAAAATCACGCAGAAATACGAAGTGATCGTATAGGACTTGTGGAAGTAAAGACATAAAGTCAATAAGTCAATTCATATCAGTAACAAGGCAATATTGAACATGCAGCTGGATTGAGCATTGCTAAGCTCGACAAATCAGATGTACTTCATACCAAAATCTTCAGAAATAAATCACAAATAGAAGTATTGATTGCATTGTCGTTGACTGCGTTCTATTTTCCTGTATATTCTGCAGAGTCTGGAAGCTGGTGTCGATATATGCACATTAGTAAACGTGATCCAAGCACTATAGGTGAATGGTAGGGATCCAAGCATCGACAAAGAGAAGATGAGATAGTGTGGAGAACTGCTGACAAATTAACTTGACATTTGTCGGGAAACTGTAGGCATATATTATATAGGATGTGATATTGGATATTTAGACATTAACAGCTATATGTATGAGACTCAGTATGCATTTCTGAAAGGGAAATCATACTTGATAAACTTTAGAATTGTTTGAAGTTGATTCGTACAGCATAGATAATGGGGATCCAGTAGAATTGGCATATTTTAGATTATCAGAAGGCTTTCTATAAGAACTCACACAGTGAGTTCGAAAATGCAATGATGTGAAGGGTATTTGGAGGAATATATGTAAGTGGAAACTTAAAGTTTGGTTTGCCTTCCTTTAAGGGAGTCAGAATACAGATGTAAAGACATGTTGAAGCAGTTTCACAGAGTGTTGGTGACACTATACCTGGAGTATTGAGAACAGTTTTGGTGACCAAATCTGTAAAAGAATATACTGACCACAGAGGAAGTGTAATGGACATTATCCAGATAAATCCTCAGATGGCGAGATTGCGTGATGAGGAAACTCGGCCTATGTTCTCTAGAGTTTCAACGAATCAGTGGTGGGTCACTGTGAACTTTATAAAACTCACAAAACATACGGCAAGTTGGAAATTAACAGGAAATTTATCAGGCTGTCTAATCCACATTCAAGGCAAGTAATGACAGGATATGGGACAAACCATTTAAAACTGCAATAAGGAGGAAATTCTGTGCGTGGAGGGGACTGACTAACACAGGGGCAAGGCAGGACAAGATTACGGAGAATCCCCAGATAACCTGCAAGTATGTCAAGTGGAACAGAATAACCAATGAACACGTAGGACTCATTAGTGACTTGCCAAGTTGCATCAAATCAACTTTAGTAGTAGGAGAAAGAGGGGAGTGGGAGAAGGCTGTCTGTGTGACTGTAGGCTAGTGTCCAATGCTGTACAACGGGCATCAGTGCTGGGTCCCTTATTATTTGTGATTTGGAGGTGAGAGTGTTGGGCTGGGGTGGACAAATCTAAAAATAGCATAACACCAGACTAGAGTCTAACAGGTTTATTCGGCAGCACTCACTTTCGAAACGCAGCTTCTTCATCAAAATGCGCAACCACGTGATATAACTGATGTTGTGAGATTTTTAACCTTATTATTTGTGATATTCATAAATGATGCAGCTATGAATATGGACGAGAGGTGGGGCGTGTAATAAATAAGTTTGGATTTGATACATAGATTGGCCGGGTTTTTGGCAGTGAGGAGAAAGGACTTATGTTACTGATAGATACTGATGGAATGGTCAGATGGGTGGATCAATGGCAGATGGAATGTAACCCTGATAAATATGAGGTGATGCACTTTGGAAGAAGGAACCAGTCAGGGGAGTACTCAATGAAGGGCAGCACACTAGAAAGCTCAGAGGGTGCTTCTCCAGACATCGCTGAATGTGACTGCACAGGTGAATACACAATCTGGGAAAGGCTAGGGGAATGTAAACATAGCCTTTCTTAATCGAGGCATAGATTATAAGAACTATGCGGAACTGTGGCGAGAGCAAGATGGAATACTGTGTGTAGGTCTGGTAACAACATTACAGGAATGATGTGATTGTAGTGGAGGGGTGCAGAACAGATTCACCAGGATGTTCCCTGGGATGGAGCATATCAGCTGTGGAGAGAGGCTAGATAACCTCAGGTTGTTTAGTTTGGAGGAGACTAGGCTCCGAGGTCTGTGATTGAGACGGATAGGATTACGAGGTACATGGACAGATTGGATAGACAGCAACTGTTGCTTTGGCTCAAAGGGCCACACTTTTAAAGTGAAGGATTTGCGGTTTAGTGAAGATTTGAGAATTGTTTTTCAACCAGAGGGTGTTGGGGTCTGGAATGCACTTCTTGAGAGTGGAGTTGTCATGGTAACCTCAAACCATTAGAAACCACACGGTTGTGCACTTCAAATGCTTTAAGATTCACGGCTAAGGTCTTGTGTCGGACCGTGCTGCATTTCTGGTAGTACAGAATCTGTGCTTCTGTGATTGGAGGACTGTGGAAGGCCAATCATTGAGTAGCATAAGGTAGGAATTGATGGGTTTCTGTACAATATCTTAGTAAAGTTGTTAAGAGAGAACTTGTAATATTTTCTGGAAATATGTCAATGGCAAAATTAAGAGAAAAAAAGTTGTAGATTTCTTAGTCTGATACCAGATAATTGAGGACCGGGAAATAGCAGAACTATGGAGCAAATACTTTAGTTATGCCTTCACAAAAGAAAACAAAACAAAAAGGAAAACTCCCTAGCAATACTAGGAAATTTCAGTCTTGTGAGAAAAGTGGAATAGAATAAAAATAGCAACTAAACAGTTTATAGAAAGTATTGGACTGAAATTAATGGGCATAGACAAAGTCAACAGAGATTTATGATATGGGAATCATATTTGAGAAAGTGGCTTTTAGGAAATTTATGTAGGAGGTATCAATGCCATGCGAATGGAATCTCAGAAAGATTTTTGATAAAGCCCCAAGCCTATTGTGCAAATTCGAATCCTATGGGACTGGGGCTAATATATGGTCATAGATTTAGAATGGGAGAGCTGGCAGGAAACAGTGAGTAGGAATAAAACAATGTTTTATTTTTAAATGGAAGGCTTGGAGGATATTGTAAGGATCGTGTCTTGGGCTCCAGCTATTCCCAATACACATCATATCTTTGGGTGAGGGGCGCAAATGCAATATTCCCAAGTCTGCTGACAGCACTAAACGATGTCAATTTGTGAGTGGATGAGGAGGATGTAAAAAAGTTCCAAGGTGATGGAGACAAGTGGAGTGATTGGGCAAATACGTGGCAGGTGGAGAGTAATGGGGGAGATGAGCTGTTGTGTACTTTGATGGGAACAATAGAATGACAGCCTTCCATTTGAAGAATGAGTGTTTGAAAAATGTTGCACTATAAATGTACTTAAGCTGCATTTTTGTTTATTTCTGCGAAGCCCTCAGAGTCCATGTAGGGCAGTGAGTTCTGAAGCCAGAAGTCAACGGCACGATGGCACGGTGGCATAGTGGTTAGCACTGCTGCCTCACAGCACCAGAGACCCGGGTTCAACACCGCCTCAGGCGACTGACCGTGTGGAGTTTGCACGTTTTCCCCGTGTCTGCGTGGGTTTCCTCCGGGTGCTCCGGTTTCCTCCCACAGTCCAAAAGATGTGCAGGTCAGGTGAGTTGGCCATGCTAAATTGCCGATAGTGTTAGTTAAAGGGTGAATGTATGGGTGGGTTACGCTTCAGTGGGTCGGTGTGGACTTGTTGGCCCGAAGGACCTGTTTCCACACTGTAATCTAATCTAATCTAATACTGGGAATGGCATTGCCACGTTGACAATTGTATATAGGCCCAGCACGTGGGAAACTGTAACTTTCAAAGGAATCTGGATCTCCCTGTACACCAGTCACTGAAAGCAATATTGCAGGAGTAGAAAGCAGCAAGGAAGATAAATGCTGTATTCACCTTCATTTCAGAGAGATTTGAGTACAGGAGTAAATGTATCTTACTGCAGCTGTACAGGGCCTTGGGGAGACCCCATAAGAACATTGTGCAGTTTTGGTCTCTTTTCCTAACAGACGACCAACCTGACATTGAGGGAGAGCAGTGAAGGATGACCAGACTGATCTCTGGGATGACAGGCTTGTTGTGGGAGCAGAGCTTGGGGCGACTGGACCTGTATTCCATGGGCTTTAGGAAAATGAGTGGAAATCTCAGTGAAATATATAACACTCTGACAGGGCGAGACAGATTAGAAGCAAGATGGTAATTCCCCTGGCTGGGACGTCTAAAAGAAGGGCCACAATATTAGGTACAGACAGGCCACATTGCATTGAGATGAGAATAAATGTCTGCACTCAGAGTGTGGGGAACCGGGGAACTCTCTCCCAGATTAGGCTGTGGAAGTCAAGGGGCAGAATATATGTAAGGATTTCTGGAAACTAAAGGGATAGGGAGAGAGCACAGTGTGGTGTGAAGATAGAAAATCAGCTATTATTCCAGGTTGTTCTCCAATAACGCAATAACTGTGCTCCTGTGCAACACTGTGTTGTACAAAATCGTGCAATATTAATAATGGGGTCTATGGAAAAATGAGGGTAAGTGGCAAACTCCCAAAAATATCAGTAAAAACCAAAAATTAAATTTGGTCTAACACACAATAGGACATTCTAAATAAATCTTTAAATTACATTTTGTAATGGAACAGTGCTGTAAATGTAACGCTTTCACACTGCAGTCACTCACTGGTGCACCGTACCTTTCACCACAATCTTCACCAGAAAGCGTGCGGGGTCTGACTGACCATGTGATGCCGATGCCGAATTCCAGTTCTCTCCAAGATTCTCCCCACAGTTTGAAATAAAGTTCTTTCGAAATATAGACTACAATTCCCAGTTTCGGGTTCAGATTCAAGGCCTGCAGAGCCGATTTCATTCCTGTTTTTGCTGAACACATTGATTGTACCTTTTGTAGACAGAGGGCTTCTGGGGCAGGATTTGCTGTTCAGCTGGTGCCCGACAAGGAATCGCGTCACAGTAAACTCGATCAAAATTTGTCAGGCATGATCTGCCATGCACAAAGCTATGCTGACTGCTCCAAGTCAAACTCTGTCTTCCCAAATACATGCATATCTTATATCTCCCAACCTTCTCAAGTGGTTTCCAGAAACAGATGTGAAGTTTACTGGTCTGTATTTCCCAGGCTTTTCTTTGCAGCCCTTCTGAATAAGGGCACTACATTTGCTACTGCTCAGTCTTCCGGGACCTTACCCCTGAACTATCTTCTCTCGCCTCGTGCCGTGTTCTTACATATATCTGGTCAGGACCAAGAGATTTATCTGACTTTGTGCATTCTAATATGTCAAACAGCACCTCTACTGTGATATGGACAGTACCAAGATATCACAACTAACCTCCCAAAAGTCACAGGTCTTCATTTCTTTCTTCATGATAAACACAGAGGGGGAACTGAGGACCTCACCCATCTCTTGAAGTTTTACACGTGCGTGCCCATTTTGGATTTTAAGGCGTCGTATTCTCTCTCTAGTTGTTCTTTTTCTTTACTATACTGAATTTGGATTCACCCTAATCTGCTCAGCTAAGGCTATCTCATACCCCACTTTAACCCTGCTGATTTCCTTCTTCAGTAAACTCCTGTGTCCCGTGTGCACCTCCAGAGATTCCCTTGGTCCCAGCTGCCTGTACTTGAGTGACGCCTCCTTTTTTTCTGGTCAGAGCCTCAATATTTCTTGTGATCCAGGGTTTTCTCTTCCAGCCTCATTTTCCCTTCCCCCTTACAGGAACATGCAGACCTTGAACTTGAGCTATCTCACTTTTGAAGCCCTACCACTTGCCCGGGATCCTTTTACCTGGAAACAAACTACTCCAATCAAGCCCTGCAATCTCCTGTCTAATTCCAACAAAATGCGGCTTGCCCCAGTTTAGAACTTGAATCTGTGGGCCAATTTCGTCCCAACCATAACTATTTTAAAATTAATACAGCTCTAGTCACCTTTCCCAAAATGGTCACCCACTTTACCTCCGTCACCTATCCTGCCCTATTTCCCAACAGGAGGTCGAGTTTGTCCCTTCCCGTGTAGGACCCGCTACATGCTGCTTGTGGAAGCTTTCCTGAACACACTTAACAAATTACGTTCCATCTAAGTTCTTAAAACTCTGGAAGTCCCCGTCTATGTTAGGATAATTAAAATCACCTATTATGATAACCCTATTGCTCCTGCAAGTCTCGCCAGTCTACCTGCATATTTGTTCATCTAATTCCCATTGATTATTTGAAGGCTTATAATGCAACAGCTATAACATTACCACCCCCTCTTACTTGTTTGCATAATTTACAAAATCTCATTGGATATTATCTCAGTTATTTCATCTTCAAATACTAGAGTGATACGCACCTTAATCAGAACTATTGGTATTTAAATTGTTTCCATTTACATCTCTTCCTCGCAGTGACTTGCATATTTGCAGCACCCCTTGTCAAGACACATTGGAGAAATGGAGCTGTCAATGGATGGGACATTAATACAGCTCTGGTCACTTTTCACAAAATGCTCCCCCACTTTACCTCCGTCACCGATCCATCCCTATGTCCCAACAGTAGGTCGAGCTTGTCCCTTCCCGAGTAGGATACTCTATATATATCTTGTGGAATCTTTCCTGAACACACTTAACAAATTACGTTCCATCTAAGTTCTTAACCCTCTGGAAGTCCCCGTCTATGTTAGGATAATTAAAATCACCTATTATGACAACCATATTGCTCCTGCAAGTCTCGCCAGTCTTCCTGCATATTTGTTCTTCTAATTACCATTGATTAATTGAAGGCGTACAGTACAACCACTATAACAATACCATCCCCCTCTGACTTGTTCGCATCATTTACAAAATCTCATTAGATACTATCTCAGTTATTTCATCTTTAAATACTAGAGTGATATGCGCCTTTATCAGATCTATTGGTATTTAAATTGTTTCCATTTACATCTCTTCCTCGCAGTGACTTTCACGTTCACAGCACCCCTTGTCATTGCACTGTGGAGATATGGAACTGTAAATGGATGGGAGCTGCACATCCTGTCAGTTCCAAAATTGGCTGCAAGTTTCCGCACACAGAGCTGCGATCCAATACAGTGTTACCGAACAATGCAACAGCCTGGGTTTATATATGAATGAAACAGTGCAGACTGCACAGCTCCCCACGCTGGACATTAGCCCAGGATTATAGTTCCAGCATTGGTTTGGGCTGCACAGAGTTTCACTCTGGACATAGCTGGGTTGCATTCAGCAGACACTAGCCGGATCTACACAGTGCTCCATCCTGAATATGTAATGGATGGTCTTGTTATGTGAGTTGGATTGCGAATGTGAGAGAACTAAACATCTGGCAATGCCTTTATTTTGTGTTTTAATTTTTGTGATTGGACTCTTCAAATCCTGACTCATGCGGTTCGACCCATCCCTCTGGATGAGTCATGGTAACTGTTGTTACAGCATCTGTGTCGGCAACATGACCAAAAAATGGAGCAGATGCTACAGAGAGGACAATCTCCGTAAAATGGAATGTGGGAATCACCATTAGATCAGCCGTGGTCTTAGTGAATGTTGGGGCAGTTTATTCATATATTTCTGTTTGTTCCAAGCAAACTCTCCTTCTCTTCCAGTGTCCCATTCTGGTGGGAAATGAGTCACCTCCTCCTGTTCCTGCGTAACAGGATCCTCGGGCCTCAGTAGCCTCCAGATTTCCCTGTGCCCCAGTTTTGAGCAGCAAGGAAAAAGATCGTTCGGTCTGGTCATCCATACCGCCAAATATCCTAAATCAATGTCATCCCCCTTGCCAGCAGGGGGCCCATCTCCCTCTACACACTTCCCAGGCATATATCCATCCAACTGCCTTTTACATTGTGTAACTGTACCTGCCTCCACCACCTCTTTGGGCTGTTCAATCCATATTAACAGCAGTCTCTGTGTGAAAATGTTGTCCCTCATGTCCCTTTTTAAATCTTTCTCCTCTCACTTTAAACCTTTGACTTCTAATTTTGGACTCGTCTATCCTGGGAAAAGACATTGACTGTTTACCTTATCTATGCCCCTCATGATTTTATAAACCCCTTTAAGATCCCCCCTCAGCCTCAACACTTGAAAATAGCCCCAGCCTATTCAAACTCTCACTGCAACTCTGACCCTCCAACACCTGCAACATTCTTTGAAATCTCTTCTGCACTCTGTCAAGTTTGACAATGCCTTTCCGACAGCAGGGTGACCACAATTAAAGGCAATATTACAAAAATGGCCAAACCAATGTCCTGTACAGATTTAACATGTCATGCAAATGCTTCGACTCAAAGCACGCACCATTAAAGGGAAGATCACCAAGTGCCTTCCTGACTGCGCTGTCTACCTGTGACAGCACTTTCAAGGAACGGAGAACCTGCACCACTCGTCTAGCTTTGCAGCCTCACAGGGCAGCGACCTGGGTTTAATTCCATCCTTGAATGACTGGCTGTGTGGAGTTTGTACATTCTCCTCGTGTCTGCGTGAGTTTCCTCCGGGTGCTATGTTTTACACTGACAGTATAAGGATATTCAGGTAAGGGTAGATTGACCATGCTAAATTGCGCACCGTACCCAGGGATGTGTAGGGGAGGTGGATTAGCCATGGGAAATGCAGGCTCAGATGGATAGGGCAGATGTTTGTCCAGTAGGATACTGTTTCGAGGTTCAGTGTGGCCTCGATGGGCCGAAAAGCCTGTTTTCTCACTGTCGGGATTCGATAATTTCTATGGAGTTCTCCTTCATTGGCAGCTTCCGACAGGGCACTACCTATATGTCTTGCCATAATTTGTCTGCCAAAATGCAACACCTCACATGTGACTAAAATATACTCTATCTGCTACTCCTCAGTTCACCTAAACAAGGTCCCATTATAGTCTGAGAGATCATTCTTCACCACCAAATTTGGTATTATCTACAAACTTACTGGCCATCCTTCATATACTCAAATGCAAATGATTTGTACAAGTGACAAAAGTCGGTGGACACATTATTGATCTTTGCGGCACGCCACTGGTCACAGGTCTCCACGTTTAATGAACAAATGTCCACTGTCACGCCCTGTCTCCAATATTCAAGAAAATTTTGCATCTAAATGGCGAGTTCTCCCTGGATCCGAGGAAGTCTAACCTTGCTAGCCAGTCTACCACATAGAACATTTTGGTAATCTTACTGAATTCCATAAAGACAACATCCACTGGCCTGCCGTCATCAAACATCTTCATCACATCCTCAAAAGATTTCACCGAGTCAGTGAGACGTGATCTTCAATGTACAAAGCCCTCTTCAGTCCTTGTCTTTTCAAATGCATGTACATCCTTTCCAATAAAATCCCCTCCAACAATTTAGTCACCACTGACGTCAGGCTCACCGATCTATAGTTACCTTTTTTTTTCCTTACTTTTTAAATAATGACACTATGTTAGCAGCCCTCCAGTCTTTTGACACCTCACCTGTGGAAATCAATGATACAAATATATCAGCAAAAT
>NC_057717.1:29374781-29379485 GCF_004010195.1 Chiloscyllium plagiosum | reverse complement strand
GGTCTATATATGTTCCACTCTGTTTATGAAAGAAGCAGTTATAAAATATCAGATCGTTTGCATAAAGAAAACTCGGGTGGGCAAGTTTCTAGATTCCTTATTGACCAGTGTGAGGCTACTCCTGGTTTTAAGTGCCCTGCTACCAAATCCTTTCATAACCTTGAGACAGAGCATTGAGACTGCTGCTCAGCAACACGCCGAAACAATTCTGTCCCTATGGGCCTCTTACAGAGGGATAAGAGAAGGCCATTCAGCCCATATTCGGCTGTTGCTGCTTGAAAAGGTGGAAACCTAAAATATTGGCACATTTTCACAACAAGGAGAAAGTGTGGACTGCTGATACTGGAGATCAGAGCTAAAAAATGTGTTGCTGGAAAAGCGCAGCAGGTCAGGCAGCATCCAAGGAGCAGGAGAATCGACGTTCCGTGCTTTTCCAGTAATACATTTTCGTGGAAAAGCACGAAACATCGATTCTCCTGCTCCTTGGATGCTGCCTGACCTACTGCGCTTTTCCAGCAACACATTTTTCAGCTCTGATCTGCAGTATCATCAGTTGTCACTTTCTCCTTGTTGTCAAAATGTGCCAATATTCTAGATTTCCACCTTTTCAAGTAGCAACAGGCTAATATGGGCTGAATGGCCTTCTATTATCCCTCTGTAAGGGGCCCATAGGGACAGAATTGCTTCGGCCTGTTGCTGAGCAGCAGTGTCAATGCTCTGTCTCAAGGTTATGAAAGGATTTGGTAGCAGGGCACTTAAAACCAGGAGTAGCCTCACACTGGTCAATAAGGAATCTAGAAACTTGCCCACCTGACCTTTCTTTATGCAACCGATCGGATATTTTATAACGGCTTCTTTCATAAACAGAGTGGAACATATATAGACCCCTGCAGTGTTCTGTTAATACTCTCATATCCAAGTTTAAAAAAAGATTTAAAGATTTATGGTCCATTCCACTTTTTATTATCATTACATCCAAACCCAGTAAATGTTCTCTTTTGTAGTTATATGAAAAGTGATGCGTGGAACAGGTTAATTGAGCCTGTTAGCTCAGTCATGATTTGGAGATGCCGGTGTTGGACTGGGGTGTACAAAGTTAAAAATCACACAACACCAGGTTATAGTCCAACAGGTTTAATTGGAAGCACACTTGCTTTCGGAGCGCCGCTCCTTCATCAGATGATAGTGCAGGACACACTTCTAAGGCACACAATTTATAGCAAAGATTTACAGTGTGATGTAACTGAAATTATACATTGAAAAATACCTTGATTGTCTGTTGGGTCTTTCATCTGCTCGAATGCCATGATAGTTTCACTTCTTTCATGTGTAAATCACAAAAACATTTTTTTTAAATGTTGCATTCTCAGGTTAGCTGTACCAGTGAGTTTTAGCTAGACAATATATTGAAGGAGTTATCCCCCTTTGTTCTCTGTCTATGCCATGATGTTTAGATTGATTCTAATCTGAAAAGTGAGATAACAGAGTTTTACATGAAGCCTTACAGTTTTTGAGCTCAGAGTTTTACATGAATTCATACAGTTTTTGAGCAAACTACAATGTAACTCTGCAAGTACAAATTCACCCCACAAAATATATGTGTGCATGTGGGTCTTTGTCGGTTTGTATATGTGTGTCTGTGTCTGTCTGGGTTGGGGGGTTGTGAGTGTGAGAGAGAATGTATATATTTGTGTAGTGATGTAGAGTGTCTTAAGTCTGTGACGGGGTTCCTGTGTGAGTGTGGGAGTGTGTGTGCGTGACTGGGGTGGGGGATTTTGACGATCAGTGAGAGAGAGTGTGTATGTGTGTTCATGAACGTAGAGTGGTCTAAATCTCTGAGAGAGTGCCGTGTGAGTGTGGGAGTGTGTGTGTTTCTAAGGGTGTGTGTGTGAGTGTCTGTGTGCGTATCTGCGTACATGTGTATCCGTATGTATGTGTGTGTATAGGAGTGTCTGTGTATGTATATATTGCAATGGTGGTCACCTGTAATGTGACATGAACCCAAGGTCCCGGCTGAGGCCCTCCCTATGTGTATCGAAATTAGTTATCAGCCTCTGCTCGGCCACTTTTCGCTGCTGCCTGTCCTGAAGTCCGCCTTGGAGGATGGTCACCAGAATGTCCGAGGTTGAATATCCTGGACCACTGAAGTGTTCCCCAACTGGGAGGGAACCCTCCTGTCTGTTGATTGTTGTGCGGTGTCCATTCATCCGTTGTCGTAGCCTTTGCTCAGTTTCCCGGTGTTTGTTCAGTGACTGTGATTATTGCCAATCTCCATGGATTCTAATTATTCCAGTGTAGGGTTTCCATCTTTAAATGATAAATGGGCGCCGTTCAATGTGTTATCCTATAACATGGGCGGGAACATCACTGACAGCACTGACAGGGATCAGCAGATTTGGAGAGAGGGGGAGGAGAGATCTGAATCTGAGAACATTAGACTGAAATGTTCCAAAAAATGTATCATAATCTGGGAATATTAGACTGGCATGTTCCAACAATAGACAGGAGTTTATCCATTTATGTTTGGTAT
This sequence comes from Chiloscyllium plagiosum, assembly GCF_004010195.1. Lineage (NCBI taxonomy): Eukaryota > Metazoa > Chordata > Chondrichthyes > Orectolobiformes > Hemiscylliidae > Chiloscyllium > Chiloscyllium plagiosum. Next base: position 29,376,955 of record NC_057717.1, on the reverse strand, counting down.
CTTTCTGCATTTAATTGGTGGCCATTATCATTGCGAATCTATTACGTTCTTCTCATTACTCATTATTTTTATTATCCTTTCCTGGCTATCGTCGGTGTTCCTGGTAAGTGTCACTGTCCAGCTTTTTCTTTCTATAATTCAGTTATGACTGTATTACTGTTCTTTCATATAGTCTACACTTCTTGTCCTTATTATCTTCTTGTTGAAACTCTCAATCCATAGATTCACTCTGCAGACTACTGCTAACTACATCAATTAATGTGTTCAATTCCTGTCTCTCTCTCTGCTTTGACATTGTTACTCATGGGTCTCTATGTTGACCTACTCAGTTTCAGCGGAGAACTACAATTTATTGTATCATTGCCCTTGTTATTGAAGTATTAACAGCATGGAGATCATTCTCTACTGTTCTGGTTACAAACTCCACTTCCTTCCACTGTTTCCCTCCCATCCCTGGCCAATATCTGCGGCTGAAGCAGACAAGTCACAACTGTGGGTGATCTCTTTGACCATGAGCTGATTCATGATACCATACCCTGACCATTTCTAACTTGAAATACTCACCACTCCAGAATATATCTCACTGGTTTATTCCATCTCCTGTTTGAACCTTGAGCTATGAAATACAGTCTTAAGGAAGCCAAACATCTGCCGCTGACGCTCCGGCTTCAAACCTGCCGAAGCAAATCTGATTCGAATTCACACCAAACTCCCATCCATCTGTCATTCATGTGTGTGCCGATGTATATTGCTGTTGTCTCTGGCAATGCCTTTATTTTGACATTCTCAAACACTTTATCTCATCTGTCCATGGAACCTCTCTCGTTCTCTCTCTGTCGATTAAGAAAAAGCCTGCCAGTTGTTCTTATTTAAAATAATTTCCTCCATGTGCGTTCCTTCTCAAACAATGAGTTTCGCATTCGACAATGCCTTTATTCAATGTTCTCATTCTTGTAAGTTTTCTGTCGAAGATCTCATTTCTATAGTTAGTTCCACTACCCTGTCTTTCTCCCCATATTTCCACAACATCTTTTCAGTTAATTAACTGTCTGTTTAATGTGAATCTTTCTGTTCATCTGTATCTTTCCCTGACCTTTGTTTTTGGCTCCCTAGTGTATCGAGTGCAATCATTGTGAAGCTGAGAAACAGTGAAATGGTGTGCATCAGGCTGTTGTTCACTTCCCGGTATGTCCCATGTGATGGTCCATGGACAGGAGTGTTTCAGAAGTTATGAGACACATCCTTGTAACTTGGTCTGTACCTGTATTTGTCTCTCTCGGGGCGACCTTGCGATCAGTAACACGAGAAAGCCCCTCGAGTAAAGGACCAGGCATCTAAATTGTGTGACAATGCTGTCATTTTAAAAAAGGTTATTTTCTTATTTTTAAAAAAGAAATCTTAAAGGCCAAACTGCCTACTGAAAACGGCTCAAGTAAATAACTTATGACGCTTTTAGGGTTTTTAATAAATAGGAGTAACAATGGCCTAGTAAAGTATCTTCAGCTGCTACTCTCTCTGACACCTGACTTGATGCTGATTCCTCCTGGATTGGAGAACTGTATGCAAGAATGTATGTCTGAATGTACCTTTTTGCCAAGGGGTGTGTTTATGGGATATTAGTATATTGGAACAGTTCGTCTGTAGAAGGTACTGTATCCATTATTCGGTTAATATTCCCAATACTGAAAATGTGTTGCTGGAAAAGCGCAGCAGGTCAGGCAGCATCCAGGGAACAGGAGAATTGACGTTTCGGGCATAAGCCCTTCTTCTCCTGAAGATTCTCCTGTTCCCTGGGTGCTGCCTGACCTGCTGCGCTATTCCAGCAACACATTTTCAGCTCTGATCTCCAGCATCTGCAGACCTCACTTTCTCCTCTAAGATTTCCAATAGTTAAATTATTCTAAATTTCTCGTCATTTTGAATGGATTTTCATTAGAGTGTTTAAATATATTGTGTGTTTCTTAATGGTGAGTAGTTTGCCTAGTAACATCACATCTGGAACACCTACTTCACATCTACCTTTAAAATAAGAAAGGTTTGGCATCCAACCTACCCTCTTAAAATAGTTTGAGGCAGTCTGGTTGATCTATTGCAAACTGGGGTCTCTTGTCTGGTTCTAAATCGGTAATACCAAATTGGGTTGAGAATTACAATCCCTACAGTGTGCAAACAGA
>NC_057717.1:29353265-29374281 GCF_004010195.1 Chiloscyllium plagiosum | reverse complement strand
TCAATACTACATGCCCCTCCAACTATCTTTGCATCGTCTGCAAACATAGTCATAACGCCTTCTGTCCCACCACTCAGATCATTAACCTATAAAGTAAAATGTTGTGGTCACAACACGGACTCTTGTGGAACACTGCTAATCACCGGCTGCTATCCTGAGAGGGACAATTTTATCCTCACTATGCCTCCTGCCAGACAGCCAAACTTTTATCCATGCCAGCACTGGGCCTCTGACACCATAGGTCCTTATCTTACTCTGCAGCGTCCTGTGCGATACCATATCAGAGGCCTTCTGAAAGTTCAGATAGGTAACTCTCTCTGGTTCAACGCGTCGTTACCTCCTCAAACATTTCTCATTATCCTGACAGCAATGTAGGTTATTGAAATGGGGAGCAATCAGATGGAAAGGGTCATTACTACAGACAGAGTGGGGATGTTCCTCAAAGCAGTTTCTGTTTGGCTCACTAATGTAAAGGAGACTGCATTGTGAGCAGCAATGACAGGAGACTGGATTGAAAGAGTACGACTGAAATGCTGCTTCACCTGAAAAGTGTGTTTAGGATCGAGGACAGTGAGGAGGGAAGAGGTGAATGGGAAAATGTTGCAGCTTCTGCATTTACATGGGAAGCTGCCATGGGGTTGTGGGGAAATATTCGGGGTGATGGAGCGTGCCACAGAAGGAATAGTACCTGAGAAATACTGAAAGTGGACGGGAGGGGAAAATATTTTTGATGGTGCTGCCCTGTTGCAGGAGGTGGAAGTGGCGGAGGATGATTCTGTGAATGCAGATTCTAGTGCAGTAGGTAGTGAGGGCAAGGGAAGATATATCATTTTTCTGGGAAGGAGGGGATGGAGTGAGGGCCGAAGTGAGGGAGACGGGACAGTCACAGCTGAAGGCTCAGTACATCAGAGTGAGGGGATTTCTCGTTTTAGAGAAAAGGAGGAAGCTTCCCACTGGAATATGGCATCATCGAACAGAAATCACAGAGCCAGAAAAACTGAGAGAATTGAGTCACTCTCCATGTGTTCAGCCACATACATAGATTCCCCGAATGACTGAAAAGAGGCAGGCATTTCAAATGCAGATTTATGTAATATATCTGGTCAAATACGGAGTGTGAAAACAGACACAGGTGAAGGTCAGCAGATGTGTGTGTGTGGGGGGGTGGCATTTAAGCATGTACTGCTAATAAGTGAGTTCTATCGGCCACATTTGGGAAGTTTACTTTTGGAACCAGAAGCAGATTGTAGAAAACAAAATACAAAGAAAAATATTCCAAAACTGGCAAGAAATATTAAAAAAAAACTAACTACAAGAGTTTTCCCATATCGAATAAAAAACGTTCATGATGTATGTGTGACTCTTGGAAGAAAGGCAGGAAAGAATATGTGGAGGATGTGACTACGGAACTGGTTTCAGGGAACAAGCAGAGCATTTAAAACAGTATTTTACATCATTACTCACAAGGAAGGCACAAAGAGTTTCAATATTATAAACAAAATTGTAGTCAGATGCAAGTTTTGCACTGTCTCGAACAAAACAAAGAAGACTTTTCTCAAACAGAAATGACCAAGGGTTTACAGCTCATCAGCAATTCATAGCTGGTTTTAATAGAAGTGGTTGCAGAGTGACTGGTGGCACTGTGTGAAATATTCCATCACTCTCGGGATTAAAGGAGTGTTCCAAAGTGGCGCCTGTCTTCAAGAAGAGAGTGATTCTTCAAGTGTTTAGGTTCTCCCTTTGTCTGAATAGTGGAGCATATTTGAGAGGATTAATGGCCTCATGATGCAATTTCATCCTGCTCCTTCGTCTGATTCGTTACATGCTGGGGGATGAACGTTTTGCTAAAGTGAATTATTTTGAAAATTATCTGGAACATTGTACAAACGACATCATCCAGAGAATTCTAGAAACTGTACTCATAAGAACATTTTATAACCATGAGAGGGTATTGCGTAGGTGAGTGAGTGAGAGAGAGCGAGAGAGAGAGAGAGAGAGAGAGAGAGAGAGAGAGAGAGAGAGAGAGAGAGAAGGTGCTGCATTGCATTGGTGAGAGTGATGGAGCCTTATTCTGGGGAAGGCGCTAAAAAAATATACAGTGAGTGTGAGAGAGTAGAGAGAATACGGTGACTCTTATCCTGACAGAGCGGGGAAGGTGCTTTTCCAGTATTGCTTGACTTTTCATGGACCGCAGATACTGCACTGAGCTGGGTGGTGTGCTCAGACCATGCTCGGTGGGTCTGGTGGTGCGGCTCTCTCTGGGAAGAGAATGGTCCCCCTCTGTACTAGACTATACACCAGGACCTCCGTGCCCCTGTCGACAAGCTGTGGTGTAATTTATCCTTCTCTGCCATGCTCGGTAAACTATGCAGGGCAGCTCCAAACCGAGAAAGCTCAACCGTGTGCCCATTGGCCTTTAAATGATGTCAACAGTACGAGGGATCACTGAATATCCAGTGGCATCCGGGAGATGGTGTGTACCTCCAGCCATGATGCGTGGGAGAATCAGGCTGGTATTGAATGAGAGGGACACCATGGGATGGGGTGGATAGTTAATGAGGTGAGTTCGGTATGATAAATCTAGGAAACTAGCTCTGTCTCGTGCAGATAACCCCTCTGTCACACTCATGGAAATTGGCACTGAGACAAATGATTGCTCGATTCAGCCCAATGAATCGAAGACTCTGCTGATCCTACTGCCAGTTACAAAGCTGCAGGAGAAATGCTTATCCAAAACTCTCCATCATCTTAACTTACACCAATATCCTGCTCACCCATCATTCCTGGAAACTGTGGCCTATATTGCAAGATGCTCTCGAAATGTTTTCATTTCACAATTTTTAAATCTACCATCATATCCTTCTCTGAAATTCTCTCTCAATCTCCCCTTCTCTTTTAACTAAGCTCCTCCCATTTGTTGGTATTTAAACTGATTCCCCCGCCATCTCTCTCTGGCAGTGAGTTTCACACCCACAGCACTCCCGTGTCATGCCACAATGGAGATATGGAGCTGTAAATGGAGGGGAGATGCACATCCTGTCACTTCCAGCATGAGCTGCAAGTTTCCCCACGCTGGGCAGTGATCTAACACAGTGTTACTCAGCAATTCAGTGATTGGTGTACAGAGCTGTGTATGCTGGGAAGGTAACTGCTCCAGGTTAATGGATAAATTCATTGCTATTCGCTGCACAGCTCCCCATACTGCACAGATATCCAGTCCATGTGTATAGAACAATGCCTTTGTGTGTTCTGCACAGCGCCCTGTGCTACACAGATCATCTAATCCAAATTTATAGATCAGTGCAGGGTGAGCAGGTATCTCAACTGGGCTTATACATGTCCGGGCTGGATCTAAGAGGTGGATTGAATATCCGATATAATTCCTGACATGATTATCACTACTCCAGGTCGGCCCATTCTGCTGGTAAATGTGAGCTGATGTGTTTGAGATAGAATTTACTTGGTTAAAATATTCGACATGAAGCAAAACACAATTTATTCGAAGACTGTCGATAAAAGACAACAAAAGGAAGAGGAACTTGAAATAACTTAATTCTGTTGGAAAACGTAGCAGAATAATAGTTGATTTAACTACTGTACAGTAACTGCTCCAATATGGTATCATCCGATAAGCACACAAATGTCAAAAAACAAATGCAGGAAACAGATTGTCTCACATGCAGTTCTCCAATCCAGGAAGAAAGAACATCAAAATGCAGTTCCGAGAGAAATCACAGAGACAATGTGAAACACCCGGGAGAGATTTACTGCCTTCCAACCCTGCTGAGACCCCACAAATAACTGGCTAAAGGTAAAACTAAGAATCCTGATTCTGTGAGAGTTTGACCATCACTCCACAGGACCAGGCCGCGGCTGAAAGAACACACGGAATGGACTGTATCCACATCGTCTATGGCTCTGTCGGTGTCTCTCAAAAATGCCTAAACCCAGCTAAGCCGTTTAATGCTGAACAGACAAAAGTCAAAGTTAAACATAAATAAATAAAGCAAAAAGATGCAGCGGGCCTGGTGATCAGACACAGACGGCCTCGGGAGCCCAGCAATTCCTATATTGCCAAAACACAGCAGAATCATCGATCTTGTGAAGAGAAAGAATTTTGTCTCTCCCTCAACTCGATGTTTACAACTGGAGCTGTGCCATGAGCCCAATAATCAGCGATATCAAAATCCCACCCACACCAAATATTATTGTGATATATCAGTGTTGCCGTGAAATGGGTTAACTGGAGCTGTTTGTTCAGTGACTGTGATTAATATTAGTCTTCCTGGATCTAACTGGGTCACTGGAGGATTTCCCTCTTCCATAATTAGGGACATCTTTCAACTTGTTCTACCATAGTATTCGGCGCAGCGTCAACCTGAACAAGATTGGGATCAGCAGCTACAGAGAAAGACAGAGAGAGAGATCAGAATCTGAGAACATTAGAATGTTCCAACAATGGATTTTAATTTGAGAATATTAGACTGGAATGTTCCAACAATGGATACGAATCTGAGAACATTAGACTTGAACATTACAACAATGGGCAGGAGTTTATCCTTAGGTCTTTACTATCTTTCTCAGGATTGGGCATGGTTAGAGTTGCGGATACGAGCCATACTGATGACTATTCAGGCTGGGTACTATCCCATTCTCGCTATAATTGGTGTGCCTGGTAAGTCTATCTCTATCAATTCTATGAATGATGCTGAATGTTATTGCTATTCTGTTAATTATATTTAACAAAAACATCAACTTTCAGTCACAAACGCCACTTCATTCTCATGCATTTCCAAACTACTTACTCATAAACATCTGAGAAGGTAAAAGACTGTTCGGAACATTGAGTCGCCATTTACCGTGAACGGTTTTATGTATTCATATTCTCTGTGTCATCAAACCAGCTGACACCCACCTTCATAATATCCCCACTCTCCAGATTTGCCTGAGTTCTGTTGCTGACTTCGCCATCATCTACCCCTTCGTTAATGACAGATTTTATGGCTCGTTCTCTTCTGACCTCTCTTCCAGTTACAAACCACAAACTTGTTCTTGTCTGTACAGTTACTTCACAACAGGGACTCTTAAACAGAGTAATAATGTCACTGACTGTGTAATTCAGAGGCACAGGTTATGACTCTAAACGCATTGTCTGAAATCCTATCACAGCCGATGACTAAATTTAAATTCCAATATCAAAAATAGGAATGAAGCCTAATATCACTCATGACAAGCATAAACCATCAGGATTTCTTTTCTGATTTTATTGATAACCTTTGGTAAAGAAACCTAACATTTTTGCCCTATCTGAACTAAGTGTCACCTCAGATCCACAACAATATGGTTGCCTCCATATTGCCTTGACAAATGGCCGTGTGGTCAAGGGCAGTTAGGATGGACGACAAATACTGTCCTTGCCAGTGATGCTGGCAACCCACGAAACAACAACATTAAAGGTGAAAAAACCAAGGAAATGCGGATGCTGGCGATCTGAAATAAAATTCTCCACCGTCTGAAAGAATGTTGGAGAATCTCAGCAGGTATGGCATTCTGTCGGAAAAAAAAAACGAATAACGTTTCGTGTTCAGTGAACCTATCAAAACTGAATGCAACTGAGAAATAATATTATTATATCAAGGATGGATGGAAGGGTGAGCGGGAGGTTTGTGTTGAGTGGATGATGTCCAGCAAGAGAGAGAAAGTGAGAGTGAAAGAGAGAGAGACATGGAGAGAGAGAGAGAAAGGAAAAGCAAGCAAAAGGATTGCTGATGATGGACTGGAAGGAAAACAGAATGGGAAGTTATTCTACCATTTCCCCTTTTCACATATTCCTGAGTATCATATTTATTATGGGATGTCCCTGCTTACCGTGAGTTATGTTCCTCTATCTCTCGTCTCTGAGTGTGGTGATCAACTCCATCAGCAATACTTATAGTCGCTAAGATATAGAGAATCGTAATTTCCATTGTCAACTGCTTATTTGGAGAGAGGAACTGTTACTGTGCGACTGTGTGGAGATGTAAGAGCTTTCTCAGCCAGGAAGAGAAACTGAGGAGCTGGAAAATGTATTGCTGGAAAAGCACAGCAGGTCAGGCAGCATACAAAGATCAGGAGAATCGACGTTTCGGGCATGAGCCCTTCTTCAGGAATGAGGAAAGTGTGCCAAGGAGGCTACGATAAAAGGTAGGGAGGAGGGACTTGGGGGAGGGGCGTTGGAAATGCGATAGGTGGAAAGAGGTTCATGTGAGGGTGACAGGGCGGAGAAGGGGTGGGGCAGATAGGTCAGGAAGAAAATTGCAGGTCAGGAAGATGGTGCTGATTTCGAGGTTTGATATTGAGACAAGGTGGGGGGGAGGGGAAATGAGGAAGCTGGAGAAATCTGAATTCATTCCTTGTGGTTGGAGGGTTCCCAGGCGGAAGATGAGACACTCTTCCTGCTGGAGGAAGAGCGCCTCATCTTCCACCTACGAACCCTCCAACCACAAGGAATGAAATTAGATTTCTCTAGCTTCATCAATTCTCCTCCCCCAACCTTGTCTCAATCCCAATCCTCGGACTCAGCAACGCCTTCCTAACCTGCAGTCTTCTTCCTGACCTCTCCGCACTCACCCCCTCACCAGCCTATCACCCTCACCTTAACCTCTTTCCACCTATCGCATTTCCAACGCCCCTCCCCCAAGTCCCTCCTCACTACCTTTTATCTTAGCCTGGTTGGCACACTTTCCTCATTCCTGAAGAAGGGCTCATGCCCGAAACGTCGATTCTCCTGCTCTTTGTATGCTGTCTGACCTGCTGTGCTTTTCCAGCAACACATTTTTCAGCTCTGATCTCCAGCATCTGCAGTCCTCACTTTCTCCTAGAGAAGCTGAGGAAACCGAGGCATTTTCAACACTGAATGAATGCATTGTAGGTGTGGGGAATTCACTTGCTACTGTCATCTGGAAAGTCAGTGGAGACTCTGTGGATGGTGTTCTCAGGATACTGATGTCAGATACTGGTTCATTCAGGGAGCCCGGTGGTCTGGGGACACCACTCTTAATACTGCATTTACAGTGTGTCTGGGTCCATGATAAACAAATGGAGCTGAGACTACAAAGAAGGGAAGCTGTATAAACAGTGAGGAGCGAGGCACTATATTTTCCTCTCTGGGATTTCCAGGAACATTTGTCGAAGCTGCACTCATTCAGGTGTAAGGTGTAAAACCAGCTTGTCTCAAAATTGAGGTGGCCACTGAGCTGTACCCCCTCCTTCAGTATAACCTGTGTTCTCACACCAGTAGTAGGACTGCGCTGACGCGCACGATGAATTAAACTGGATTGATTCTGGAACTTTGCAGGCAGCAGTGGGGAATATATCCACCATCTCTGAATGCAGTACTCCAATGTATTCACGAGTTGACTGAAACCATCCGCCTGCTGAGAGGAACGCATTGGTTCCATCTCCGCAGGGGAAGGTATAGAAATTAATTTCCAGCAATATTAGGGAACAGAGGGACTGGTAAAAATTGGAAAATGCAGGAAATCAGAATTAATGAAGAGTATGTTATGGAAAATCTAATTGAATTGAAGTTTCTTAAGTTGATGCATCTGATGAGTTCCATCCCAGAATGATTGAGATGAGAACAGAGCTGATGAAATAATTACTGATTATTCTTCAAAGCTAGTTAGATTCTGGAAAGGATCCTGCAGACTGGACAGCAGCTATTGTCAACCTAAATATTTAAAACAGGATGAAGATGGAAAACAGAAAACTAAATAATTTGATGTCAGCTGTGAGAAAAAATATTGGAAACTTTTATAAGAAACGTGACGACTCGACACTTGGAGAATAATGATATGATTTGATACATTCGGCCTAGGTTCAGGAAAGGGAAATGATCTTTGATAAACCTGTTTGTGGAGATTGTCCGTTGTGACATCGACAGTTGAGAACCAGTGGGAGTGGAGTATTGTTATTTTTAGAAGTCGCTTTACATGTTTGAATACAGATGAATGGGGAATGTTAAAGTCATGGATAGGTAAGAGTGGAATATGTACCACATGGATTAAAATTTGATTAACGGAGATACGAGAAGAATGCTGTTTTTCTCTGGACTGAAGGATTGATGGGTAGCAGCAGGAGCTGTGTTTGGGCAATAGCTGTTCATAAGGTACAAAAATGATTCAGATGTGAACAAGAAATACCATCATGTACAGTTATATTTATTAGGGTAGAGAGGTTGGCGAGTGCTTTTGTTGAAAAGGACCTGGATGTCCTTGGTCATACGTCACTGACAGAATTCATACAGAGGCAGGAAGTAAAAGATATGTGGCTCTCCATGCAAAATGATTGAAGTACAAAAGTTAGAACATCTTTCCCACTGATCGGGTTTTGTTGAGAGAGTATTTGGTACATTGTGTAAAAATTTGGTCTGCTTTATAATCAATGATCTCTTTGTCACCGAGACAGTGCAAAGGAGTTTGACCAGACTAAATGCTGGCATGATGTTATCATGAGGAGAGAGTGCAGTAACTATGTGCTTAATCTGTAGCGCTGTGAGAGAATAAGAAGTCGAAGCTTGATGGGTATGGACAGAAACTCATTATGTCCTAAACAGCTGAATGGGGTGAAAATGTCATATTTTTCATTGGATGTTTGATTCACGACAGTTTACATTCATCTGCAGAACCGTCACATCGATTGACAGCAGGTGCAGGCTCTGAAGGAACTCTGAACATGTTAATGCACAGTTACTGTGTGACACTGCATTGAATGTCACTTTGTACACAATCCTGTCAGCAGCCAAAATACCATCATTCTGAAACAGTTAGTTATTCCCCACCGGTTTCTGACATCCACGGAGACCATGAGTCTGCCTTCTTGGAGATGGAAGATAACTTGGAGAATGGCTAAAAAATGTTGGCTTCATTCCGACTGCCAGAAAACCATGTTAAAGTAACACAGATGTACCATGAGTAATTAAGCCATGTGGATCAATTTGGAGCTGTATGTCTGTGCAGCCCTTGCTCCATTTGTTTGTGATGTTGGAGCATCTCTGACACTTTCCTGTTCCTCTGTTCCTGTGTTAGTGGCTTGACAAGCTGAATAACCTCGTCCTGTTTCTATGTAAGTGACTCCGTGTGTGAAATAGTTCTTTCTGATCCCATGTACGTGACATGTGGGAGAGAGCAGACTCGCACCTTGCTGTGCAACAGGCAGGAGGGACTGAATGGGCTATCCTTCTTTTGCCCAGTAGTTTTGATGGGATGAATGGCTTCCCCACATTCTTATGAAACCAGATTGAGCTGCTGAATGAACTCGTCCTTTTATTGTGGAAATGTACTGTGCTGTTACATAAATGTTACCCAGACTTTAACAACACGGTCTTGAATGTTGTCCGAGTCTTGCTGCACATGGTCACAGACTGTTTCAAGAGTGAGCTGAAGAAGGACAACTTGTCCTGAAAATTTTATAGACTTCAGTGAATGCCCCCTATTCTGCTGGCACAGTGAATCAAGAGCTAACACTTCTGCCTCACAGCACCAAGGTCTCAGGTTGGATTCGAGCCTTGGGCAGCTGTGGAGTTTGCACATTCCCCACTTGTTTGCATGAGTTTCCTTCGGGTGCTACGGTTTCCTCTCACAGTCCGAAGATGTGCACGCAGGGTGAATTGGCCATATTAAATTGTCCATTATGTTAGGTGCATTAGTCAGACGGAAATGTGTTTGGGTGGTTTACTCTTCGGAGGGTCCGTGTGGACTGGTTGGGCCGAAGTGCCTGTTTCCACATTGTAGGGAATCTAATCTGCTCCGTTTGGACTCAATGGGCTGAATAACCTCCTTCCACACTGTAGGGATTCTATGATGACAAACTGGAGATGCCTGGGCTGAGGAAGCTACGCTGAGGATCTCCTGCAGATGTGCCCCACGGCTAAGATGATTGATGCCCACCAATGATAATCATCTTCCCTTGTGCCATGAATGACTCCAAAAAGTGTAGAGGTCATAATTAATTCTCAGTAAGTGTGATTTTGTTCAGGCTCCTTGATGTCATCCTCAGTCAAATACTGCCTTGAGTTCAGGGTCAGTCTCTCTTATCTGAGCCCCTGCGTTACCTCTTTTGTTCATATCAATAGGTCATGGTGCAGAAGCAGAGAAGGTTTTCTTCAAACAGAAGGTAGTGAATGTCAAGAATTCTCTTACACAGAGAGTTAGGGGAGCTAAATCGCTGAAAGGGACCAGTGGTGTCCCGCTGGGATCAGTTCAGTGACCTCTGCTCTTTGTTATTTTCAAAAAGACTTGGATATGGGTGTTGAAGAGTTGGCTAGTAAGTTTGCCGATGAAAAAAATGTGGTTGGAGTGGTAAAGAATATGGAGGGCTATTGTAGGTTGCAATGGGACATCGACAGGATGCAGAGATGGGCTGAGAAGTGGCACATAGAGTTCAAACTGAAGTAATTCACCTTGCAAGCTGGAATGTGAATGCAGAATACATGGTTAAAGGCAGGCTTCTTGGCAGTGTGGAGGAACAGAGGGATCCTGGCGTCTGTGTCCACAGATCCCTCAAAGTTGTCACCCAAGTTGATCGGGTTGTTAAGAAGGCGTATGGTATGTTGGCTTTCAGTTGCAGGGGGATTGAGTTTTAGAGCCGCGAGGTTATGCTGCAGCTCGATAGAGCCCTGCTCAGACCGCACAGGGAATATTGTGTTCAGTTCTGGTCTCCTCATTGTAGGACGGATGATGAAGCTTTCGAGAGTGTAAAGAGGAGATTTACCAGGATGCTGCCTGGGCTGGAGGGCAGGTCTTACGACGAAACCGTGAGGGAGTGAGGGCTTTTCTCATTGGAGGAAAAATAGATGAGAGGTGACTTGATAGAGGTGTACAAGATGATGAGTGCATATAGAGAGTGAACAGCCAAGTCATTTTCCCATGGAAGAAATGTCTATCACTAGGTGGCATAATTTTAAGGTAATTGGAGGAAGTTTTAGGGGAGATATCAGAGGTAGATTCTTTACACAGAGAGTGGTGGGTGTGTTGAATGCACTACCATCAGTGGTAGTAGAGTCAAATACGTGAGGGAAACTTAAGAGACTCTTGGATAGGCACATGGAACAAAGTGAACGGAAGCACGTAGGTTAGAGTAGGACAAACAACACAACGTCGAGGGCTGAAGGTCATAACTGCATGCATTCATCTAGAACTTTGAGCTCAAAATCTGCATGAATTCATGTAAAACTCCGTTATCTCACTTTTTAGCTTAGAATCAATCTAATCATCATGGCATAGTCAGAGAACACAGGAGGCCAACACCTTCAACATTTTGTCTTGCTATCACCATTGTTCACAGCTCACCTGAGAATGCAACTTAAAAAAAAAGGTTTTGTGATTTACACATGAAAGAAGTGAAACTATCATAAAAAAAAAGGTTTTGTGATTTACACATGAAAGAAGTGAAACTATCATGGTATTCTAACAGATGTAAGGCTGAACAGACAATCAATTTTTCCATGTATAATTTCAGTTACATCACACTGTAATTTTTTGCTATAAATTCTGTGTTACGATCGAGCCCTCCACTATCACCTGATGAAGGAGCGATGCTCCAAAAGCTAGTGTGCTTCCAATTAAACCTGTTGGACTATAACCTGGTGCTAAGTGATTTCTAACTTTGTACCCCCCAGTCCAACACCAGCATCTCCAAATCAGTTCTGTTCTTTGTTCTGTGTTCTATGGAAGTGCTCAAGAAGATTTGGACATTAAGGAAGATTTGAGACTTGGAGCAGGTCAGCCTTGATCTTAGTGAAGGGTAAGGCAGGCTTGGGATGGGAATGACCTGCCCCTGTTTCTGATGTTCTCCCATTCTGTTATTGGAAAGTTAGTTGGTGTTATTTTCCTGGAAGGTCATTTATGGAATATTGCAATCAGGGAGACCCGTGGATTTTGTGAGGCATCACTGGGTGAGATTTGGGGGCTGTATTCACAGTGAATCTGGGTCGACAACATGATCAATGAAGCACAAGATACAGAGAGGGGAAGCTTTATAAAGAGAAATGAGCAACCTCTTCCATATCCAGCCTGGGTCTTCCAATTACATTTTCCAAACCTCCCAAACCGAGTGGGACAGTCTCGAGGGACCGAACTGTTTCCTCTATTTCTGTGCACCATGCTATAACAATAAGTGGACTCTAACTGCCCCTGTCTAGCAGGTTAGAGGGGTTGAATGGAACACAGAAACATGGGACTGAGGATCAGGAGTGGGTCATTAGAGAATTTGAGCCTTCTCCACCAGGCATGAAGATTGTGGCTGATAAGATTGTGGTCTCAGCCTCAGCGTCCTGTCTGTGTCCCATTATCCGTGACTCATTTTTCTGTCAAATCTTTAGCTAACTCAGCTGTGAATACTTGTAATCAGAGAGGCACCATAAACTTCCGGGGAAGAGAATTCCCATTCGAATGACCCTTTTGGAATTCTTCCTCATCCCGCTGTGAGAATAAGAGAGTCATACAGCATGGAAAAAGATCCTTTTGTCCAATTTGTCCTTGCCAATCAGGCATCTTACTCAGATCTCGTCCCAGTAACCAGCATTTGGCCCACATCACATGATCCATTCCTATTTATATACCTAACCAGTTACATTTTAAACGTGTAATTGTACCCGCTTTCACCAATTCCTCTGACAGTACACCCACCAGCCTCTGTATGAAAAGATTTCCCCTCAGGTCGTTTCTAAGTCTTTGCCGTCTAGTTCTGGACGCCCCTATACTGGGAAAAAGATCTTGCCCATTCAGACTATCCATGGCCCTCAGGACTTTTTAAAAGCTCTGTCATGTCACCATTCAACCTCTGACAGTCCAGGAGAAAAAGCCTCAACCTGTTCATCATCTCTCTGTACCTCAAACCCTCAGGTTCCAGAAAATCTTTGTAAATCTTTTCTGCACCCTTTGAAGCTTAACAACATCCATCCTTTACCAGAGTCAACTGATCTGTACGCAGTTTTCTTAAAGTGGCCTCACCAACGTCCTGTACAAGCTAAACACGCTACTCCAACTCCTATTCTCAATGTTCTGACCGATTAAGGCAAGCATGTCAACCACGTTTCTCACTACTCTACTGACCTAAACTCCACTTACAAGGAACTATGAATCTTCACCCGTAGTTCTCTTTGTTAAGCAACATTCCCCAGGGCACTACCCCGCGTTAACTAACCAAAATGAAAAACCTCACGAATATCTAAACTAAACTACATCTGCCAGTCCTTGGCTCATTGATTGTCAAGAATCCCGTTATATTCTGAGATAATCTTCTTCACTGTCCACTGAACCAATTTGGTGATGTTATCTGTAAACTTACTAACCATGCCTCTGATAATCACATCAAAGTTGTTTATAGCCGTGATAAAAAGTAGTGAGCTCAGCACTGATTCTTTCAGATCGCCGCTGGCCACGGGTCTTCAGTGTGGAAAGCAATCCATTCCTTCAATCCAATTTTGTATCCAATTGGTTAGCTTTTCCTCGATTACGTATAACCTAATTTTAGTCTGTCTACGATAGGGAACCTTATTGAATGCCTTGCGTAAAAATTGTACACCACAGTGTCTTCTTCAATCTTCTTTGTCATCTCTTCATAATACACAATCACATTAATTAGACATGATTTCCATCACACAAATCCATATTGACTATCCCTAATCATTCCTTGTCTTTCTAAATAAATGCAAATTCTATCCCTCAAAATCCCCTCAAAGGAACTCCTCGTCTCTGACGTGGGCTGATTGAGTCGATAATTCCCTGTGTTGTTTTGGCTCACTGCTCCCTATTCTAACCCCACTCCTCCACTGCCCACAAAAAATAATTATAACGATGTTGGTGATATGGCCAATGATATAGTTCTCAGAGTAT
Organism: Chiloscyllium plagiosum; assembly: GCF_004010195.1. Taxonomy (NCBI): domain Eukaryota; kingdom Metazoa; phylum Chordata; class Chondrichthyes; order Orectolobiformes; family Hemiscylliidae; genus Chiloscyllium; species Chiloscyllium plagiosum. The sequence goes on along the minus strand of NC_057717.1, from coordinate 29,360,404 downwards.
GTCAGGGTCAGTGTTCAGAACAAGTCAGGCAGATTTCTTTAATCTACTAAAACAACATGTCTCTGACCAAAACAAACTATGATGGAAAGAGGAATGACGAAAGGATATTGCAAATATGTACAGTGATATTTCCCTTTGAAAAATACTGAGAAACACACACACAGACAGACACACACACAGACACACACACACGCACACACAGACACACACACACGCACACACATACGTATTGTCGATAACAAACTGAAAAGCAAAATATACACACGCACAGACAGACAGACAGACAAAGACACACACATACACACACGCGCACACACACACACGTATTGTCGATAACAAACTGAAAAGCAAAATATCTGCGCAAAGTTAACTTGAAAGAACATTGTCCAAATATGATTCGAAATTATGACCTAAGGAAAAATGAGAGTTTGACCCAAATGCTGTTCTATTTGTATAGTCATCAACTCCTACAGCATGGGGAGAGGCAGGGAGGCCCTTTGGCCCAAACTCGTCCATGCTGACCCAAATATCAAACCACACTAAACTCATTTCCCAGCACTTGGCCTATAGCATTCTCGACCATTCCTGTCCATGTACTTGCCCAAATGCCATTTAAATATCATTAATATAAATGCTTCAACTACTTCCGTTGGCAGCTCATTCCCTTTGTGTACCACTCTCTTTGTAAAACAGTTTCCATCAGTTTCCCTTTGTTCTTTCCCCTCTGACATTAAACTGATGCTCTCCCTTCCTTGGTTCCCCAACTCTAGGCAAAAAAGGTTGGGTCCAATCACCCTATCCATGTAAACGTCTATAGACCCCTCTCCTGTGCTCTAAAGAAAAAAGTCCTCGCTTGTCCAACCTCTCCCTATAATTCATACTGTTGGGTCCTGGAAACAGTTTTGTAAATTCCGTCTGCACACATTAAAAATTAAAAACATCGTTCAGATCGCAATGTGAATAAAACTGAACACAGCACTACAAGTGCAGCCTCACCAACATCCTGTATAACTGCAACATAACTTCCCAACTGCTCTCCTCCATGTCCTGACCGATGCTTGCTCGTGTGGCAAAAGCCTTCTTCATTGCCATGTCTAACTATGACCCCACTTTCAGAGAACGGTGGACCTAAACTCCATGGTCCCTCTGCTCACAGTAGCGACTCCTGAGGCACTTCATGTGTCACAGGCCTCCAGTCCAAGAGCATCCTTCCACTATTACCCTCTGCTTACTACCATCAAGCCAATTGTGTGTCCAATTTGCCAGCTCCCTCTGGATTCCATGCGATTCTAACCTTCCAGACCAGCCTATCAATGGCAACCTTGTCAAAGGCCTTACTGAAAACCACACAGTCTACCGCCCTACCCTCATCGACATTCCTGGTCACTTCATCAATTAACTCAAACAAATTTGAGAGGCATGATCTCCCACTCACAAAGCCATGCAATCTTTCCAGTCTAAAAACAACTGCTAATAATAATTATTAAAATTAATAATAACAAACTAATAATAATAAGATAACACTTTCAATGGAGAATAAATTATCCATGGTAGTTGATATTGGAACGTGCATCATGGGTGAAGAGCAGAATAGATTTTGTACCTGTGTCATTGAACTGTGTTGAAAAAAAGCAAGGGTGTCATGGTGGTTCAGTGGCTAGTACTGCTGCCTCATAATGCCTTGGATCCGGGTTTTTGCCAGCTTCGGGTGACTCTGTGTGGAGTTTGCATATTCTCACTGTGTTTGTTTGTGTTTCCTCTGGATGCGCCATTTTCCTTCCACAATCCAAAGATGTACAGGTCAAGTGAATTTGCCATGCAAGTTACCCATAGTGTTATGTGCATTCGTCAGGGGTAAATATAGGGTAGGAGAATGCAACTGGGCGGGTGACTGTTTGGAGGGTCGGTGTGGTCTTGTTGTGCCAGACGGCCTGTTTCCATACTGTAGGGAATCTGTCGAAAACACTATTTCTAAACAAACCTTATCTTTCCAAATGCATGGATATCTCATCCCTCAGGAATCCTTAGATTCCTGGTCTATCGATCCCAGAGTTTTCTTTGCTTCCCTTCTTGAATAATGGCACAACATTTGCTAATCTCCAATATTCTGGAACCTAACCTGTCGCTAACGATTATGCAAAAATATCAGCCAGGGTCCCCGTAGTTTCTTCAGTAGCCTCTTGCAGTATTCTTGGATGCATCTGTTTAGCACCATGAGACCTATCCACCTTCATACATTCTAATGCATCAAACACATCTTCTCCTGTGATATTGACTAAACCCATGATAACACTACGACTTTTGTCAACCTCCCAAGTTTCATGTATTTGTCCACGGTAAAGACAGAGGAGAAATATTCATTGACAATCTCGCAAATCACCTACGGTTCTAGACATGCATGTCCATTTTGGACTTTGAGGGGTCATATTCTCATTTAGCTATTCTTTTTACTTTAATATACTTAATGAAACTCTTTGGATTCACCCCAATCTTCTCAGCCAAGGCTATCTTGTGCCCCCTTTACGCCCTCCTGATTTCCTTCTTCATTAAACTACTGTATCTCCTGTACATCTCCAGGTATTCCCTCGATCCCAGCTGCCTTGGCCTGAGTCACGCCTCCTTTTTTGCTGGTCAAAGCCTCAATATCTCCTGACATCCGGGGTTCCATCTTCCTACCAACCTTGTCTTTTACCCTCACAGGAACATATAGACCTTGAACTGTCGACATTTCACTTTTACAGTCCTCCCACTTGCAGGAGGTCCCTTCGCCTGCAAACAAACTCCTCCAACCAACCCCTACAAGCTCCTGTCTAATTCCATCAAAATTCGCCTTGCCCCAAGTTTGAACCTGAAGATGTGGACCAATTTTGTCTTTCTCCATAACTATTTAAAAATTAATAGAACTGTGTTTACGGGTCCCAGAGTGCTCCCCCACTGTCACCTCAGTCACCTGTCCTGCCCTAGATCTTAGAGTAGGTCACGCTTCGTCCCTTCCCGATTTGCACCCTCTACTTACTGCTTGAGGAAACTATTCTGAACACACTTAATAAATACACCCCATCTCAGTCCTTAATTCTATGTCATTCCCAGATTATGTTAGGGAAATTAAAATCTCCTACTAATGCAATCCGATTGGCCCTACAAGTCTCCCGAGTCTGTCTACATATTTTTGTTCCCCTAATTCCTCGTTTATTATTTGGGGGCCTATAGTACAATCCAAATCCTATCACCATTCCCTTCTTAGTTATTAGCTCCCCAGACAAATCCTCACAGGATGATCCATCAGTTATTTTATCTCTGTTTACTGCTGTGTTACTCGCCTTAATTAACAATGAAACTCCCAGTCCTCTCTTTCCACCATCTCTGTCCCGCATAAATCACCTGTACCCTGGTACGTTAAGCTGCTGGTGTTGTCCCTCCCTTAGCCATGTTCCAGTAATGGTTATAATATCCCAGTCCCACGCACCGATCCATGCCCTGAGTTCATCGGCCTTACCTGTCAGCCATCTTGCATTGAAACAGTTGCAATTTAATTCAACAGGCATTCCTTGCTCCCTGTCGTTGTCTAGCCTGACCTGTCTCTTCATTTTACTGGTTCTGATTACTATATCTCCTTCCAGCCTCGCACTTGCCTCCCTGCTGTTGAGGATCCCACCCCTCCCCAACCCCAGCCAATCTAATTTAAACCCTCCCTTGCAGCAGTTGCAAACCTGCCTGTCAGCATATTGGTCCCCTTCCAGCTCAGGTACAACCCGTCCTTCCTGAACACGTCACCTTGCCCCACAAAAGATCCCAGTAATCCAAAAATCTCTGTCCCATGCACCAATTCTTTCACCACCCCTTCATTTACTATATCCTCCTACTCTTTCCCTCACCAGCACGGAGAACTGGAAGTAAACTGGATATTACCACTGTCTTTTATCCTTTTCCCTAGCTCTCTACTATCACTCTGCAGGATGTCATCACTATTTTTACGTGTGTCACTCTGTCCTTTGTACCAATGTGCACAATGACTTCTGGATGCTTCCCGCCCACTCACCCCCCCCCCCACCCCACCCCGGTGAGAACGTTCTGCAGCCGCTCTGAGACATCCTGGACCCTGGCATGTGGGAGGCTACACACCATTCCGGATTCCTATTTGCAGCCACAGAATCTCTTGTCTGTTCCCCTCACTATCGAGTCGGATAATTACTTCTGCTGTTATTCTGCTTGCACAGCCTTCTGACAATGGGATTCCTTCCTGAAACAGTTGAATTTGGCTGAATTGTTTTGCTTCAGGCAATGGGGAGATTCCAATGAATCCTCATCAGGAATCCTCCATTATTGGGAAAGATGACTGGGCTTTTTTTCAATCCCACACATTGCTGTGATGAGCGATAGGGAAACAGAAATGGAGCAATAGAATGTTTCTCCACAGATAGGCTACATGTTCCATCTGTAAGTTAAATCAGTAACGTTATCAGTCCCACACTGGACTCTGTGAGCTCTTCTTGAACATTGTCCGAACTATATGACTCCATCACATTCTCGACTCCAGGTCAGTGCAGTATTGCAGAATCAATTCATTAACAATAAATGGTCATACTTGTTTTGAAGATGTGTTAATATGTGCTTGCATAATGTAAACATAAGCGTTTCTGCACAATATCTGTGTTAAAATGAATATTTTTAAACATATACAGTAATTGCTAGAAAAGCTCAGCTTGTCTGTCAGCATATCGGAACAGAATTCAGAGTTCAATTTTTCGGTCCAATGACCTTTCCTTTGAACCTGACTTATTCTCAAAGTATTTCCCCAGTTTTATGCTCCCACACAAGAAGAAATATCCATCTGGTATTCACCAACTACACTGTTCTCAAGATCTTATATAGTCAATAAAACATCCCTCATTCTCAGGCCGAAATGTTAATTCTTCATAACGTAATGCCTTCATCCCAAGAATGCGTAAAGAGAAACATCTTTGAGACATTTCGAAAGCAATTTTGTTTTTTTATTTCAGTTGGGCAGTTATAACTACACGTAATTCAACAGATGTAATCTCAGCAATGCCCTGTACTGATGCAGAAAACATCGCTAAGATCATACCAAACACCCCTTGCACGAAACAGGATCACGGCATTTATCTTCCAAACCACTTGCTTCATCTTCATGTACTAAGACACACAAATCCCTCTGTAACACTGAGTTCTGCATTCTCCTTGCATTTAAATAAATTTCTGATATTTCGTCTTTTCCACAAAACAGAAAATTTCCATCACATATATATTGTACTGTTTTTTTTTCTGCTGAAGCTTTGCTCACAGCCATCCTCTGTCTGTATGCCATTTCTTGTTGCTGTGCCCTCCCTAGTCTGTGTCGCATTGCAGACATTCTGCACTCCCATTGTCTGCATCCCATTGCAGAAGCACTGCCCTCCTCTGTCTGTATCCCATTGCTGATGCTCTGCCCTCCTCCTGTCCGTATCCCATTGCAGACATTCTGCCCTCCCCCTGTCTGTATCCCATTGCAGACGATCTACCCTTCCCCGTCTGTATCCCATTATAGACGCACTGCCTTCAGCTGTCTGTATCCCATTGTAGACGCTCTGCCCTCCCCGTCTGTATCCCATTGCAGATTCTCTGCCCTCCCCGTCTGTATCCCTCAGCAAACGCTTTGCCTTCCCCTAGCTGTATCCTATTACAGACACTCTGCCCTTCCCCTGTCTGGATCCCATTGCAGATGCTCTGCCCTCCCCGTCTGTATCCCACTGCAGACGCTATGCCTTCCCCGTCTGTATCCCATTTCAGACGCTCTGCTCTCCCCTGTCTGCATCCCATTGCAGACGGTCGGATCTCCCCCTGTCTGTATCCCGTTGCAGACGTTCTTCCCTCCCCCTGTCTGTATCCCATTGCAGAGGTGCATCCCTTCCCCAGTCTGTCTCCCATTGCAGACACACTGCCCTTCCCCTGTATCCTATTGTAGACGCACTGCCTTCGCTCTGCCCTCCGCTGTCTGTATCTCATTGCAGGCGCTTTTCCTTCCCCCAGTCAGTCTCCCATCGCAGACGCTCTTCCCTCCCCCTGTCTGTATCCCATTGCAGACGCTCTGAACTCCCTTGTCTGTATTCCATTGCAGACGCTCTGCCCTCCCCCGTCTGTATCGCACTGCAGACAGTCTTCCCTCCACTGTCTGTATCCAATTGCAGGTGATCTGCCCTTCCCCTGTCTGTATTCCATTGCAGACGCCCTGCCCTCCGCCTGTCTGTATCCCATTGCAGACGCTCTGCCCTCCCCCGTCTGTATCCCATTGCAGACTCTCTGCCCTCCCCCTGTCTGTATTCTATTGCAGACGCTCTGTCTCCATTTGACATCTTATTGAATGACTATCCTGGTGCATGAGCAAACTGGGCTCCATCTCCTTCATCCGGTTCATTAGAATAGATTGTATTTTGTTGATGACCTCACACAGATCCCTGAATAATTCCACTCGTTACAGCTTTCCAAACACAAAATGAGTAATGATCTCTATTCTGCATTTCCTGACAGCTACCCAGGGCGTCCATGCTTCTTCATAACAGCCTGGAATGGTTATATGGCGTCCCCCTGTGCTGTGTAATTTACTGAGTACTTCATTCTGTTTGGTGCGGCCTATTTGGTGCAGCCCATTTTGCCGCAGACCCATTTAGGCGCAGAACTATTTCAGCGCAGCTCATATTTATTCCTTTTCAGGCTTCGATAAAAGCATTAATCAAAGCAATAAAAATAAAAATAATGTTGATTCCCTTCAGTAAAAATGTTAAAAAGACACTTGAGTAAGTATAACATTGACTCAGAATTTTCTTTCAGAGCTAAAATGATAATTGGCCTTGCATTTATTCACATTGAAAACATTCCTGAAGCTATTGAACATTTGTCTGATGCGCTTCCATATGAACTGCAACCGCTGCTGGACTGGTTCGAGGATAACTATGGAGGTAGAAGATTACACAGAGGAAATGGTCGGCGTCCACCGCTTTTTCCAGTTGGAATGTGGAATTTATATGAAAGAACTTTAAACAAGGAGGACAGAACAAACAATAATGCAGAAGCTGCCCACAGGAGATGACAAAGCGAATTTGATGTGGAACATCCAGTTATTTGGAAATATATGGACAGTTTAC
>NC_057717.1:29352522-29353111 GCF_004010195.1 Chiloscyllium plagiosum | reverse complement strand
GAGTGAGGGTGGGAGTGGGCATCCCTGCTATTAGTGCTGGTGTAGTGGAAGGGGGAAGGGTGAGATGTCCGGAGGGAGTGTGACCACAGTGTTGTATCCATGCAGTGGTATTAGGGTGCGGGGCTATTCCGTCAGTGACAGAAAAAGTGGGGGAGGGAAAGTGCTGAATTCAACAGTGAGTATAGTCGTGCTTGAGCCTTATTTGGAGATAGAGTGTGAGCCTTGTTCGGGGGTAGGTGTTATAACAGATATACAGTGAGTGCGAGGGAGCAGAAGAATATGGTGACACTTATCCTGGCAAAGTGGGGGGAAAGAATATTGATGCTTGTCCTGTATTGCTGACCAATTCTTCAGATTATCTCAGCGTTGAGGTGAGTCTCCCTGAACGTCTTGACCAAGTCTAGCGGTAATAACGCCACAGACCCTTTCCATCACTTCCCACAGAATCAGTTTGGGTGGATCTTACAAATAGCATGGAGAAGCAAACATTAGTGTGTTATATATAAAAACAAAATCTGTCACGTAAATACTTTACAACATATGCTTTGGAAATTAGGTATGCAAGTATATGCAAGGGGGAGCAATGGCA
>NC_057717.1:29343110-29352430 GCF_004010195.1 Chiloscyllium plagiosum | reverse complement strand
GTGTGTTATATATAAAAACCAAATCTGTCACGTAAATACTTTACAACATATGCTTTGGAAATTAGGTATGCAAGTATACGCAAGGGGGAGCAATGGCACAGTGATATTATCGTTGGGCTCTTAACCCAGAGACCCAGGTAATATTCTGGGGACATGAATTCGAATCCTGCCATGGTGGAATTTTAATTCAATATGTATCTGGAATCAAGGGCTTATGATGACAGGAATCCATTCTCGATTGTTGGAAAAACTCATCTGGTTCACTGATGTTCTTGTGGGAAGGATTACTGCTGTCCTTACCTGGTGTGGCCTGCATGTGATTCCAGACTCAAGACAATGCTACTGACTCTTAACTGCCCTCTGGCATGGGCAATAAATACTGATTATCCAGCGACGCCCTCATCAAGTGAATGAGTAACAAACAATCGTGGGTGCTGCAGTAATAATGGATGGTGTCAAGTTGCGCCGAAACTGCAGTGACTACTAATACTGTGAAGAAAAACTACCGAAAGTGTGCATGAGGTAGATTGAACAGTATGTTGTGAACTAAACTAGAGAGCAGGTTATTTCAGATTTGGTGTTATGTTGTCAGGAGGACTAATTAATAACCTTGCTCTGAAGCAGCTTTGGAGGAATAGTGACATTAATATGTTGCATTTTTACACGGCGTCTGAATACAGTATTGAATGTTTGAACGTATAATATAACATTCAATGGGAGAAGCAAGTACGCTCCAATGAATTGGGGAAGTATAATATAACATTCAATGGGAGAAGCAATGATTGTGAGAGTCATAGAGTCCGATAGTACGGAGAAAGGCCCTTCAGCCCAAACTGGTCCATTCCAAACAAAATGTCGATTCACATTAACCCCATTTCCCTGCCCTTGCCCCATATCCTTCTTATTCTTTCCTATCCGTGTATTTGTCCAAATGCATTTTAAATTTTGTGAATGTACCCCCTCAATTACTTCTGTTGGCAGCTCATTCCATGTGAATACCACCCTGTGTGTAAAAGAGATTGCCCCTCAGGTTCCCTTTAACTCTTTCCCCTCGGACCTTAAATTGATGCCCTCCAGTCTGTGGGTTGCTCAATCCTGTGGAAAAAAAGACTGACTGCATTCACTCTATCCATGCTTCCCATGATCCTATACACTTCTTTCAGATCCCCCTCAGTCTCATACACTCTAATGTAAAAACTCCTAGCTTGCCTAACCTCTCACTGTATCTCAGACCATTGAGTCCGGGCATCCTCCTTATAAATTTCTTCTGCACTATTTCCAGTTTAATAACATCCTTCCTATAGCAAAGTGAACAACACTGAACATAACACTACCAGTATTGCCTCTCCAGCATCCTGTATAACTGCAACTTAACTCACTAATTTCGATACTCATTACTCTGACTGATGAAGGCCAGTCTGCCAAATGCCTTTTTCACTGCCCTATCTACCTGTGACTCCACTTTCAGAGAACCTTGAACCTGAATTCCAAGGTCCCTTTGTCTCAATACACTCCTTAAGACCCTGTCATTCACCATGAAACTCCTCCTATTTCTAAAATGCAAGAACAGACACTTATTAGATTAGATTTTTTAGATTACATTACAGTGTGGAAACAGACCCTTCGGCCCAACAAGTCCACACCGACCCGCCGAAGCGAAACCCACCCATACCCCTACATTTACCCCTTACCTAACACTACGGGCAATTTTTAGTATGGCCAATTCACCTGACCCTGCACATCTTTGGATGGTGGGAAGAAACCGGAGCACCCGGAGGAAACCCACGCAGACACGGGGAGAACGTGCAAACTCCACACAGTCAATCGCCTAAGGCGGGAATTGAACCCGGGTCTCTGGCGCTGTGAGGCAGCAGTGCTAACCACTGTGCCACCGTGCCGCCCTTATCTGTATTAAACTCCATGTGCCATTTCTTGGCCCACTTCCTCACCTGATCAAGGCACTACTGAAATTTCTGAAATTTCTGATAATCTTCTTCACTGTGCACGATACTACCTATTTTAGTGTCACCTTGAAACTTATAATTCATGCCTGTACATTATCATCTAAATCATAGATGTGTGGAATATGTAAATATATATATATACAATATACATGCATAAAACAAAAAATAATAGTCCCAGAACCGACCCCTGAGGCATTCCACTCATCGCAAGCTTTCAGTCCGACAAGCATGCTTCCACTATTACTCTATGTTTCCTACCATCAAGCAAATTTTGGATCTGATTTGCCAGCTCACCCTCAATTCCATATGATCTAAACTTCCAGAGCAGCCTACCATGTGGAACCTTACTGAAGGCCTTACTGAAATCAATATACACTACATATACCACCATGCCCTTGTCAAACTTACTGGTCATTTCACCAAAGCACTCTCACAAATATTTGAGCCATGATCCCCCATGCACAAAGACGTGCTTTCTGCTCATAATCACACCCTGCCTTACCAAATGCATGTTTCTCGTCTCTCTCAGAGTCTTCTCAATAAATGTAACTACTAGAGATGTTAGGTTTACTGGTCTATAATTCCCAGGTTTTTCTTTGTAGCTCTTCTTGAATAAGGGCACAGCATTCGCTACCGTCCAGTCCTCCAGGACCTCACCCGTTGGCTACTGAAGATACAAAAGTACCAACCACAGCCACCGCTATTACTTCCCTGTCCTCCTGCAGTGTTCCTGAATATATCTAGTCAGTACCAGGAGATTAATAGAAATACTGCATAGTCGGAAAGATATGGCTACTTATTTCAGGTGAAAACACCAAAGAATGAGAAAGTGACTTAATGATGATTAACATAACAAATTAAAGAAGGTATTAATCACAGGAATTGACTTTAGAAGAATTCCAGACATTGTGGAATCCTAAGAATTCTCAGAAAATTGCAATCCAGAAAATGAGGGCCATGAAACTGATCAGGAAATCAAAAAGCGAACATGCATGCAAACAAACAGGAACACAAAGACTGCAAAAATCTATAATCTATATTTCAAAAGAACAAAAACATAGTCAAATGTGGAAATTTGCAATCGGGAGAAACGAGTTTATGGTGGATAATAGGGAAATGGCAAAGCAAATGGCCAGTTACTTTACACCTGTCTTAATGGAGTAAGATCCGGAAAATCACGCAGAAATACGAAGTGATCGTATAGGACTTGTGGAAGTAAAGACATAAAGTCAATTCATATCAGTAACAAGGCAATATTGAACATGCAGCTGGATTGAGCATTGCGAAGCTTGACACATCAGATGTACTTCATACCAAACTCTTCTGAAATAAATCACAAATAGAAGTATTGATTGCATTGTCGATGACTGCGTTCTATTTTCCTGTACATTCTGCAGAGTCTGGAAGCTGGTGTAGATAGATGCATATTAGTAAACGTGATCCAAGCACTATAGGTGAATGGTAGGGATCCAAGCATCTACAAAGAGAAGATGAGATAGTGTGGAGAACCGCTGATAAATTAATTTGACATTTGTCGGGAAACTGTAGGAATATATTATATAGGATGTGATATTGGATATTTAGGCATTAACAGCAAAATTTAAGAGACTCAGTATGCATTTCTGAAAGGGAAATCATACTTGATAAACTTTGGAATTGTTTGAAGTTGATTCTTACAGCATAGATAATGGGGATCCAGCAGAATTGGCATATTTTAGATTATCAAAAGGCTTTCTATAAGAACTCGCATAGTGAGTTCGAAAATGCAATGATGTGAAGGGTATTTGGAGGAATATATGTAAGTGGAAACTTAAAGTTTGGTTTGCCTTCCTTTAAGGGAGTCAAAATACAGATGTAAAGACATGTTGAAGCAGTTTCACAGAATGTTGGTGACACTATACCTGGAGTATTGAGAACAGTTTTGGTGACCAAATCTGAGAAAGAATATACTGACCACAGAGGAAGTGTAATGGACATTATCTAGATAAATCCCTCAGATGGCGAGATTGCGTGATGAGCAAACTCGGCCTATGTTCTCTAGAGTTTCAACGAATCAGCGGTGGGTCACTGTGAGCTTTATAAAACTTACAAAACATACGGCAAGTTGGAAATTAACAGGAAATTTATCAGGCTGTCTAATCCACATTCAAGGCAAATAATGGCAGGATAAGGGACAAACCATTTAAGACTGAAATAAGGAGGAAATTCTGTGCGTGGAGGTGACTGACTAAAACAGGGGCAAGGCAGAGCAAGATTACGGAGAATCCCCAGATAACCTACAAGTGTGTCAAGTGGAACATAATAACCAATGAACACGTAGGACTCATTAGTGACTTGCCAAGTTGCATCTAAATCAACTTTAGTAGTAGGAGAAAGAGGGGAGTGGAAGAAGGCTGTTTGTGTGACTGGAGGCTAATGTCCAATGCTGTGCCACGGGCATCAGTGCTCGGTCCCTTATTATTTGTGATTTGGAGGTGCGAGTGTTGGGCTGGGGTGGACAAATCTAAAAATAGCATAACACCAGACTAGCACACACACCTCACAGGTTTATTCGGCAGCACTCGCTTTCGAAACGCAGCTTCTTCATCAAAATGCGCAACCACGTGATATAACTGATGTTGTGAGATTTTTAACCTTATTATTTATGGTATTCATAAATGATGCAGATGTGAATATGGACGAGAGGTGGGGCGTGTAATAAATAAGTTTGGATTTGATACATAGATTGGCCGGGTTTTTGGCAGTGAGGAGAAAGGCCTTATGTTACTGGTAGATACTGATGGAATGGTCAGATGGGTGGATCAATGGCAGATGGAATGTAACCCTGACAAATATGAGGTGATGCAACTTTGGAAGAAGGAACCAGACAGGGGAGTACTCAATGAAGGGCAACACACTAGAAAGCTCAGAGGGTGCCTCTCCAGACATCGCTGAATGTGACTGCACAGGTGAATACACAATCTGGGAAAGGCTTGGGGAATGTAAACATAGCCTTTCTTAATCGAGGCATAGATTATAAGAACTATGCGGAACTGTGATGAGAGCAAGATGGAATACTGTGTGTAGGTCTGGGAACAACATTACAGGAATGATGTGATTGTAGTGGAGGAGTGCAGAGCAGATTCACCAGGATGTTCCCTGGGATGGAGCATATCAGCTATGGAGAGAGGCTAGGTAACCTCAAGTTGTTTAGTTTGGAGGAGACAAGGCTCCGAGGTCTGTGATTGAGAAGGATAGGATTACGAGGTACATGGACAGGGTGAATAGACAGCAGCTGTTGCTTTGACTCAAAGGGCCACAATTTTAAAGTGAAGGATTTGCGGTTTAGTGAAGATTTGAGAATTGTTTTTCAACCAGAGGGTGTTGGGGTCTGGAATGCACTTCTTGAGAGTGGAGTTGTCATGGTAACCTCAAACCATTAGAAACCATACGGTTGTGCACTTCAAATGCTTTAAGATTCACGGCTACGGTCTTGTGTTGGAAAGTGGGCCTAATGTAGACCGTGCTGTATTTCTGGTAGTACAGAGTCTGTGCTTCTGTGATTGTCGGGCTGTGGAAGGTCAATCATTGAGTAGCATAAGGTAGGAATTGATGGGTTTCTGTACAATATCTTAGTAAAGTTGTTAAGAGAGAACTTGTAATATTTTCCGGAAATATATCAATGGCAAAATTAAGAGAAAAAAGTTGCAGATTTCTTAGTCTGATACCAGATAATTGACGACCGGGAAATAGCAGAACTATGGAGCAAATACTTTAGTTATGCCTTCACAGAAGAAAACAAAACAAAAAAGAAAACTCCCTAGCAATGCTAGGAAATTTCAGTCTTGTGAGAAAAGTGGAATAGAATGAAAATAGCAACTAAACAGTTTAGAGAAAGTATTGGACTGAAATGAATGGGCATAGACAAAGTCAACAGAGATTTATGATATGGGAATCATATTTGAGAAAGTGGCTATTCGGAAATTTATGTAGGAGGTATCAATGCCATGCGAATGGAATCTCAGAAAGATTTTTGATAAAGCCCCAAGCCTATTGTGCAAATTCGAATCCTATGGGACTGGGCTAACATATGGTCATAGATTTAGAATGGGAGAGCTGGCAGGAAACAGTGAGTAGGAATAAAACAATGTTTTATTTTTAAATGGAAGGCTTGGAGGATACTGTAAGGATCGTGTCTTAGGCTCCAGCTATTCCAAATACACATCATATCTTTGGGTGAGGGGCGCAAATGCAATATTCCCAAGTCTGCCGACAGCACTAAACGATGTCAGCTTGTGAGTGGATGAGGAGGATGTAAAAAATTTCCAAGGTTTTTGAGACAAGTGGAGTGACTGGACAAATACGTGGCAGGTGGAGAGTAATGGAGGAGATGAGCTGTTGTGTACTTTGATGGGAACAATAGAATGGCAGCCTTCCATTTGAAGAATGAGTGTTTGAAAAATGTTGCACAATAAATTAACTTAAGCTGCATTTTTGTTTATTTCTGCGAAGCCCTCAGAGTCCATGTAGGGCAGTGAGTTCTGAAGCCAGAAGTCAATGGCACGGTGGCATCGTGGTTAGCACTGCTGCGTCACAGCAACAGAGACCCCGGTTCAATACCGCCTCAGGCGACTGACTGTGTGGAGTTTGCACGTGCTCCCCGTGTCTGCGTGGGTTTCCTCCGGGTGCTCCGGTTTCCTCCCACAGTCCAAAAGATGTGCAGGTCAGGTGAGTTGGCCATGCTAAATTGCCCATAGTGTTAGTTAAGGGGTAAATGTAGGGGTATGGGTGGGTTACGCTTCAGTGGGTCGGTGTGGACTTGTTGGGCCGAAGGGCCTGTTTCCACACTGTAATGTAATCTAATACTGGGAATGGCATTGCCACGCTGACAATTGTATATAGGCCCAGCACGTGGAAACTGTAACTTTGAAAGGAATCTGGATCTCCCTGTACACCAGTCACTGAAAGCAATATTGCAGGAGTAGAAAGCAGGAATGAAGATAAATGCTGTATTCACCTTCATTTCAGGGGGATTTGAGTACAGGAGTAAATGTGTCTTACTGCAGCTGTACAGGGCCTTGTGGAGACCCCATCACGAACATTGTGCAGTTTTGGTCTCTTTTCCTAACAGACGACTAACCTGACATTGAGGGAGAGCAGTGAAGGATGACCAGACTGATGTCTGGGATGACAGGCCTGTTGTGGGAGCAGAGTTTGGGGCGACTGGACCTGTATTCCATGGGCTTTAGGAAAATGAGTGGAAATCTCAGTGAAATATATAACACTCTGACAGGGCGAGACAGATTAGAAGCAGGGATGGTAATTCCCCTGGCTGGGACGTCTAAAAGAAGGGCCACAATATTAGGTACAGACAGGCCACTTTGCATTGAGATGAGAATAAATGCCTGCACTCAGAGTGTGGCGAACCAGGGGGACTCTCTCCCAGATCAGGCTGTGGAAGTCAAGGGGCAGAATATATGTAAGGATTTCTGGAAACTAAAGGGATAGGGAAAGAGCAGGAGTATGGTGTGAAGATAGAAGATCAGCTATTATTCCAGGTTGTTCTCCAATAACAAGATAACTGTGTTCCTGTGCAACACTGTGTTGTAGAAAATCGTGCAATATTAATAATGGGGTCTATGGAAAAATGAGGGTAAGTGGCGAACTCCCAAAAATATCAGTAAAAACCAACAATTAAATTTGATCTAACACACAATAGGACAGTCTAAATAAATCTTTAAATTACATGTTGTAATGGAACAGTGCTGGAAATGTAACGCTTTCACACGACAGTCACTCACTGGTGCACCGTAATTTTCACCACAACCTTCACCAGAAAGCGCGCGGGGGCTGACTGACCATGTGATGCCGATGCCGAATTCCAGTTCTCTCCAAGATTCTCCCCACAGTTTGAAATAAATTTCTTTCGAAATATAGACTACAATTCCCAGTTTCAGGCTCAGATTCAAGGCCTGCAGAGCCGATTGCATTCCTGTTTTTGCTGAACACATTGATTGTACATTTTGTAGACAGAGGGTTTCTGGGGCAGGATTTGCTGTTCAGCTGGTGCCCGACAAGGAATCGCGTCACAGTAAACGCCAGTTCACTTTATAGAAAAAGGTTCATGAATTGCATTGCAGCCGAAATGCATTTAATCAACACGCGTTATCAGTGAACTGCCTGTACATAGAATGGAGGCGCAAAACAGATGGGCTGAATGGACTACAGCAGTTCTCATTTTATCTTTCACAATATTTAAACATATTAAGGGATATGTATATTGTATGGGGAAAACTGCGTTGAGGAGATGTTCGGCCATTAACTAGAATAGGGAAAGCTCAATGAGTTGTATGAAGTATTCCTTTCCCGATGTTTCTCTGCGGTGTGTGGGAAAGCTCTGTAAATGTTGTCACAAGCTCTCAGCTGTTAGGAAGGAGGTCTCTGCAGGGT
Source organism: Chiloscyllium plagiosum (assembly GCF_004010195.1). NCBI lineage: Eukaryota > Metazoa > Chordata > Chondrichthyes > Orectolobiformes > Hemiscylliidae > Chiloscyllium > Chiloscyllium plagiosum. The sequence goes on along the minus strand of NC_057717.1, from coordinate 29,344,037 downwards.
CGACAGGATTGTGTTTCCCGTTCCCTTTTCTGATAACGAGGTTGGTGCCGGCTGTTCTCTCCGGGTTTATCCTTTAAGACCTCGGAGCAGTTTGAAACAATTGAGTGCCTTGCTTGCCCGTTTCAGAGACCATTGAAGAGTGTATCACATGCCTGTGTGTCTGGAGTCACTCTTAGGCCAGACAGGAAAGCACGGGGGATTCAGTTCCTGAAAGTACACTGGGGAAGGAGATCGACATCTATAATCGACATTTAATACACAATCACTATTACTGACACCAGGTATTAGATCTCGATATTTTATTAATTGTTTTTAACTTGCACCAGTTGCCAGAGAATTATCCTGGTCTGGATTAGCAATCCAATGACAATTCCACAACAGCACCATTTCCACATGGGGGCCTATCGGAAACCACACTGAACCGATTATTTCTGTGCTGTGTGACAGCTCTATCAAAAATTACCCCAACCAATTTGACTATCATGATGGGACTGAGGGCGTGGTAATTGGTCCGCTTGTAATTATTCCCTTCTTAGGGGATTGGACATAGTTGAGTAATTACCCACATTAGGAGAAAGTGAGGACTGCAGTTGCGAATTACCCACATTGCCAGGGAGTTGTCAGAGTTGGAGCTGGAATGAAACAGTTTCCTCAGGTACACGGCTTGTTTTGTAGCAAAAGTCCTCAGTCCTATTGCAGGAATGATGTCAGGACCAAATGCCTTTGTCATATCCACAGTGTCCAGCTGTTGCTTCATGTCCCGTGCAGTGAATTGAATTGGTTGAAGACGGGCATCTGTGATTCTGAGGGTATACTAGTGAGGGTGGGGTGGGTAATCGACTCAACACTTCTGGCTGATGATCGTGCAGATACTGCATCTTTTGCATGGATGCACAGGGCTGTTCCATTATTTAGGGTGGGGATATT
>NC_057717.1:29335444-29342259 GCF_004010195.1 Chiloscyllium plagiosum | reverse complement strand
TGGATCGGCTTGATGGAAATGGTAGACGGATGGAATATCCTGGGGGAAAAGTTACAGATTGTCATTGAAATCGACAGTATCAGATGATAATCAAGTCTTAGCTGCAATATCTACAATTCAATTCTACTGACTGCCCCCGCCCCCAGTTCACACCGAAAACTATTCACCCATCAGCCCTGTATTCAGTGACCTGCTCTGGTTTCTGATGCGGAAATACTTCCATTTTCATATTCTCATTCTGCTGGATGTCTTTACTTGGTGTCACGCCTCCAATTTGTTACATAAACAATATCCATTTAAGGTACTAATCTGGTGAATGTGTTTCCTTCTGTTTTTCTCCCTGACCATGATTCAGAGCTCTGCAGTATCAGTGATGCAAGCCTTATGCAGTTTCAGAGTTCAAGGAACTTGTCACCATGCGTTACTGTTCAGTTCCCAGTGTACGACGCTCCATGTTGGACAGGATGTTTGGGCATCTTTGACAACTGTCGTTGGAAATTGTTCATAATCAGAAATTGCTGAAGAAATTGTTAAAGATGTTGCAGAATTTTCTGGAGTGAATGCAGAGTTAAACTTTCAGGTCCAGTGAACCTTCTATAAAGGTTTTTTATTTTTATTTCCAGTATCCATAATTATTTATTTAATTGAAAAATTGTTCTGCGCCTATTCATTTCTGGATAAACTCAGCAGGTCTGTCAACATCTGCAGGGAAAGAGAAACAGAGTTAGCGTTTCCAGTCCAGTGTGACAATTCTTCAAAACTGAATACAATTGCAAAATGGTCTTTTAATCACTTGCCAGAAGTGGAGGATGGGTGGCAGGGAAAAGAGGGTGTGGCAAAAGAAAAACGGGTTTTTAGCAGTGGTGAACGAAACTATTCTGTATAATGGGTCGAATTTAAGGTGTAAATGGGGGAAATGGGTTCTCTCTATTGAATGCAAGATAAAAAAGACACAACCACACAAAGTTATACGGAGGCCAGGAGGGAGAATGTTGACGATGTGGTATTATATAGATTTGGCCACAGATACGTTTTCACTGTTGTCATCATCACCCCCTTTAGATAAAGGAATTCATGTGCTTGACTTCTTATTGGCACTAGTAAGCGTTTCATGCTGCCTTATTATTGTAGTATGGAGAAAAATAAATCACAGTATGACATTTGGGCTGAGTGTTGGTTACCTGTCATTTTTAATATTGTTTCAATTTTGCAGTGCTTATCTTTAAACACTTGGAAAAACATATGGATGAGAAACATTTAGAGGCACATGCACCTAATGAAAACAGATAGGACTAGTATAGTTTGGAAAACCTGGCAAGCATGGACATTTAGAAAAGCTTCACTCAGAGCCAGGGTGGTTTTGTGAAAGGGAAATGATATTTAGCCCTGTAAAATCATGCAAAGTATTTCTGGAGATGCCTGAGAATGTAACAACGGACTTGATAAAGGGGATCTGGTAGACACGAGAGATTTTCCACAAGGTATTACAAAACAAAAGTTCTTACACAAAACAGAAGATCCAGGACGTCGGATACTGTATTAACATGGGATGATGATTGGTTAACACAGAAATCGGAGAGTCAGCATTAATGGATCTTTATGGCGAAGGTTTATCTGCTGGATTACCACAAATATCAGTCTGATGGCATCAGTTATTTACAATCTATGCTGACGGCCTGAAGGAGGGAGTTGAGTGCAATATACATCCGAGTTTGAGGATGACACTGAGAATCAAAAGGCAGGCTGTTACTTAATGGAGAAGACTTCCAGAAAAGGAACAGTAAAGGCATTGAAGTCTCCCTGTGTATGAAAAATAAAGCCAGCATGCTGATGCAGCAAGTAACTTGGTTGGTACATGAGGCGGTTTCCTGGGAAGAAAGGGTTATGTTATTGAGAATCTCTAAGATGGTGAGGCGATAATTAATTGGGATTTAAATGAAAGAGGAGTGATACTGCTGAAACATGCAAGACACAGAAGGGGTTGGAGAAGGTAGATGTTGAGACGTTTTTTCCATTCATGAGCAAAGTGTCGAACTCGATGATATAGCTACCGAATAAGGAACATCGATTTCAATCTGAGATGTAGATTAATGTCTTCTCTCCGAATGTTGTGAATGTCTGGAATTCCCTAACTCAGAGAGGTGTGGAGGATACAAGGGGTCGGCAAGAGAGTGGAGTTGAGCCCTGGAGTAGATCAGCCATGTTCTTATTAAATGCAAGTGTTAGCTTGAGGGGCCGATTGACCTACTCCTGTGCCTATTTATTAATTTCACATGTTATGCCTTTGGAAAGTAACGGGTTATTTTGCTGGAATCGTGTTGTACAATGTTGCATACAGGGAGAGCAGAGGATTTGTTGTTTTAACCCTGCGTGAGGTATGTGGCTGTATTCCCAGCGTATCTGGGTCTGCAACATGACCTACATCTGGAGCAGACGTTATAGAGAGGGGAAGCCTGGAAACAGGGACTGGGGGGTGGGGGTGGTGTTCACTTCCTGATCCAGCCTGGATTTTCCAAGTAGATTTCCAAAACTACACCTAACCATCGGAGTGGCCTCGATCTGCCCCTGTTTAGCATGCCCGAGGGCTGAATGGAACATCAGAACACAGGACTGAGGGACACAAGTGGGCCATTCGGCCCTTTCACACTACCCCACCAGTAAATAAGGTCATGGCTCATCTCATTGTGATCCCAGCTGCACTTTTCTTTGCATGTACCATTGTCCCTGATTCACCTGTCCATGGAAAATCAGACAAAGCCAGCTTCTATATAATATAAAGTTCCAGCCACCCCAAACTTTTGGGAAAGAGAATTCCTACTTGACTGAAATCCCACTTTGTGGTTTATCCTAATTCCTGTTCTGATGGATGTTGGAGGGTGTCACCGTTTCCTTCTCTCGTCCCATTCCTCCACTGCTCACATTAAATTTTAAATGTAACTAGGTTGGTGATATGGCCGATGATAAAGTTCTCAGACTGAGTCAGGTTCAGTGACAGGAACAAGTCAGGCAGATTTCTTTAGTTAGCCACAAGTAACTAATAAAACGAACGGATGCGCATGGTGGATCTGTGGTTAGCACTGATACCTCCCGTCACCAAGTAGCTGCGTTCAGTTCCAACCTCGGGCAACCCTCTGTGTGGATTTTGAACATTCTCCCCATGTCTGTGTGGATTTCCTTCCAGTGTTCTAGTTTTCCCCCATCGTCCATAGATATGCAGCTTAGAGCGGATTGACCATGCTAAATTGCCCATAGTGCCCAGGGAGGTGTAGGTTAGATAGGTTCGTCATGGGAAATGTAGGGTTACATGGATAGAGTGGGGGGCGGGGGGGCAGGACCTGGCGGGATACTGTTCCGAGGGTCAATGTGGACATGATAGACGGAATGTCCTGCTTCCACACTGTAGAGATTCTATAAAAACAAGAAGTTTGGATACCCAGTGGGTATCTATCAGATCCACTCTCCTCTAGGTTTTGTATGTTTCAGTAAGATCACCTCTGGTTCCAAGAGTAACCTGTTAAAGCCTCCATAATGTAAGACACTCATCCCTGAATACATGAAGTGAAACATCTCCGAACTGCTTCCAACTTAATATATCCTTTCTCAGGTAAGGAGACATAAGTAATCTCATACACACATGGGGTTACTTTTTGTTTTCTCAATGGTGAGAGTATTTGGAACTCTCTTCCCTGCAGAGCATTGGAGGCAGAGATATTGAATATGTTTGAGGCACAGACAGAAGGTGCAGAAAGAATAACGGAGTCAAGGATTATCGGGGAATGGCAGGAATGTGCAGTGTTGGGGAAATGCTGACAGTGGTACAAAATCACACTGCTCCAGCACATCCAGGAATACAATGCAAAATGAAATGATAATATCGATAAAATGTTAAGGGGAAATCCCAGATGGTGGCGATCTGGAAGGTCTGCTTTGTTGGGCTCTGCATCACAGCACGGGCAAAGTGGTTCCTTCACCTACGCCATCCCAGCCATTTAGTTGAAATGCTTAGTTTTGGAAAGTTTTGAGAGTTGGCAGTTGTAGTAGCCTTAGTTTGTGTAGTTTTTAAGCTTTATGAGACTTTATTTAGTAATTATCAGTAATTCGAGTTCTTCCTCTCTCGAGTTCAAATGTTGCTACAGTGTCTTCTGGGTAATGATGTGCTTAAATGGTCTACCTGGAGCGTTAAGATGAGCCATTGGCCAGAAAAAAGGAAAAAATTACTTTCTAGTCTTAAAAAGAGAGGGTGGATGTTGTCCTATTGCAGGAGATGCACCTTGATGACAAGGAACGTTTGACATTACAGCAGGTCGGGATTGATCGGGTTTATTTCTCGACTTTTAATATTAGGAGGAGGAGAGAAGCCATAATGGATAAAAGGAATCTTCCTACTCGATTGAACCTACTCGATTGTATTTGACACTCACGGGAGGCTCATAATACCAAAGCCTTGAACTATAGTAAAGAATATAGTATTTTGAATGTTTATTGCCCCCTGTCCCACCACCCCCCCACCCCCCCCACTCCTAGCGTACCCTCCAAATTCAGTTATCTTGCATCGTGGCACATTATTGTAGAAGTTTTCAAAAGTCTTATGGACCCCATGGTGGACAGAATGTCGAAAGGTGCCCCAATACCCTCGTTATAATGTAAGCAATTAGTGGATATGTGTGCAGAACAAGAGCTGGTGGATGTCTGGTGGCAGATCCACATCACAAGCAGGGATTTTATTTTCTTCTTTAACCGGCATAAATGCCACACGAGGGTTGATATCTTCCCCATTCCTGCAACAATCTTAGATTCGATGGCATCCTGCACAATTGGGAATATTACCATTTCTGACCATGAAGCAGTACACTTATTGATTAACATTAAGTGCAATATAATAGAGTCGAGACACTAGGGAATGTATCCCTTTATTCTTAAGACTAGTTGGTTAATTGAGTAGTTAGATTAGATTAATTACAGTGTAGAAACAGGCCCTTCAGCCCAAAAAGTCCACACCGATCCACCCCCTGACATTTGCTACTTCACCTAATACTACAGGCAATTGAGCATGGCTAATTTACCTAACCTGCACATTTTTGGAGTGTGAGAGCAAACCCACGCAGACACAGGATGAATGTGTTAACTCCACACAGACAGAACCTGAGGCAGGAATGGAACCCGGGTTTGTGGCGTTGTGAGGCATCAGTGCTAACCATTGTGCCACTGTGCTGACCGCTACCACGAATTCAGATCTTTCTTAACCATTAATTCAGATTCAACCAATAACTCATCCACTCTATGGGAAATTGCTAAGGCTTATGCCAAGGGAATAATTTTTTCTTATGATGTGGCAGAAGGGGGAGCAGGAACGCTGGTTTGAGGCAAAGCTGAGGGCAGCCGAGAGTGCATACTGTGATTGTCGCTCAGTGGCTAAGCTGCAGAGGTTTACAACGCTTCGGTCTACAGTGAATTCCACGCTCACACAGACAGCCAAGAAGGAACTTACTTTTGAAAAACAAAGACTGTTTGAACATGGTGATAAGCCAGGCAGGTATTTATTCTATCTTGCCAGGAAAACGAGCGCCCCTATTAAGCCATTACCTCAATTAGGGAAGGTATTGGGATCCTTACCTTCAATTCCAAAAGATTAATGTCTCCTGTCCGAGATTTTCCATCGAATCATTTCAGAATGAACATTGTGAGGATAGATGGATTAAGATGGAGTCATTTTTCAAGAACCTGGGTATTCCAGGAGTAACCCCTGAATAGGTGTTGTGCCTTAATGTACCATTGTCAGCACAGGAAGTTGTGAAGCAGCTTCAGAATGTAAAGGCGCATGTTCCTGACGGAAATCCTAGTGAATTTTATAAATAATTTATAAACCTATTGTCAGGGTTGATGTTTAACGTGTTCTGTCACTCATACAGTCAGGGACCCCTCCCTTCATCCTTAATTGAAGCATCATATCTCTCTGATGCTGAAGAAAGGAAGACCCCGGAGGATGGTGCTTCTTATACGCCAATCTCATTTTTAAATGTTGGTCTCAAAATCCTGTCTGAGATCCGTGCATTAAGGTGGAATCTTTGCTGCCTTCCGTTACCAAAGAGGACCAAACCGGCTTTATAAAGGTCCGCAGATCTTCCTACAATGTTAAGAATTTACTCAATATGATCCAATAGTGTCAACAAGAATCTGTCCAGGGATTATTGATCTCTTTAGATGAGAGAGAAAAATGTGATTGGGTTGACTGGCCGGATCTCTTCTGTACATTAGAATGGTTTGGTGTACACAAAGTTTTTATCAAGTGGGTGAGGGTCATTTACCGCGATCCTCTGGCTGCGGTTCTCACTAATCAGTAATATTAATATTTCTCCAGGCAGCCGACAAGGTTGAGACCTTTCACCATTGTTGTTTACGTTGGGGCTTGAGCCACTGGCGGACGCCATTCGTCGGGATGCCAACATATCTGCCCTAGAGGTGGGATCGAAGTCACGAAAGATTACATTATATGCAGATTAGGGTCTTATGTTTTTGTCAAATCCCGCAATTTCGGTAGTTCATGTGATGCAATGCATTGATTCGCTTGTTGCCTTTCCGGGCGATAAGATTAATTTTACAACGGTGGAGGCCATGCCTACGGGAGGTCTTAGGGAAATACCTGATACTGAGGGCAAATCCTGGATTCCTTTTAAATGGTCACGGGGGTCGTTTCCATATTTCAGTATCTTCATTACATTTGTCTTTGATCATGTATTTAACGTGAACTATGTCCATTTGTTTGACAAAATTAAACAAGACTTTCAAAGATGGAGGCATTTCCAATATCCTGGCTC
>NC_057717.1:29328450-29333853 GCF_004010195.1 Chiloscyllium plagiosum | reverse complement strand
AATTGCACACAATAGTCCAACAGTGACCTAACCAGTGTCCTGTACAGCTGCAACATGATCTTACAACTCCCGTACTCAATTCTCTGACCAATAAAGGAAAGCATACCAAACCCTTCTTCACTATCCTATCTACCTCCGACACCACTTTCAAGGAGCTATGAACTTGCACTCCAAGGTATCTTTGTTCAGCAACACTCCCTGCGACCTTACCATTAAGTGTATAATTCCTGCTAAGAGTTTCTTTCTCAAAATGCAGCACCTCGCATTTATCTGAATTAAACTCCATCTGCCACTTCTCAGCCCATTGGCCTTTTGTTAAATCTGAGGTGACCCTCTTCGCTCTCCACTACAGCTCCAATTTTGGTGTCATCGGCAAACTTACCAACTGTACCACTTATGCTCACATCCAAATCATTTATGTCAATGACAAAAAGAAGTGAATCCAGCACCGATCCTTGTTGCACTGCACTAGTCACAAGCCTTCAGTCTGAAAACCAACCCTCCACCACCCTCTGTCTTCTATCTTTCAGCCAGTTCAGTATCCAAATGGCGACTTCTCCCTGTACTCCATGATATCTAACCATGCCATTCAGTCTCCCATGGAGAACCTTATCAAAACCCTTACTGAAGTCCATATAGATCACATCCACCCCTCTGTCCTCATCAATCCTCTTTTTTACTTCCTCAAAAAACTCATTCAAGTTTGTGAGACATGATTTCTCACGCACATAACTATGTTGACTATCCATAATCAGTCCTTGCCTTTCCAAATACATGCACATTCTGTCCCTCAGGATTCCCTCCAATAACCTGCCCACCACCAACGTCAGGCTCGCTGGTCTGTAGTTCCCTGGCTTGTCCTTACCACTCTTCTTAACGAATGGTACCACGTTTACCACCAACTGTCTCCTGGCACTTCACCTGTGACTATCTATATTACATATATCTCAGCAAGAGGCCCAGCAATCAGTTCCGTAGCTTCCCACAGAGTTCTAGGGTACAGCTGATCAGGTCCTGTGGAGTTATCCACCTTTATCCGTTTCAAGATCACCAGCACTTCCTCCTCTGTTATATGGATATTTTGCAAGGTGTCACCATCTGTTTCCCTACATTTCATATCTTCCATAAGGTTTTCCACAGTAACACTGATGCACAATACTCGTTTAGTATCGCCCCCATACTTCCTGTGGTAGGACAAATATTCTGTGGTGTTGGATGTGTGGAAAAGCCCCGGGTCTGTTGGGTCGTTGTAAGCTCGTCATGGAGAATATACCTTTGGACTTTCTCACCAGTATGTTGCACCGAAAAGTCGATATAAGATATGGCAACCCTTTTGGATTACCGCGATACTGGGTTCTCTGCCACTCTAAAAAAGGCTTTTATATAGCCATGACGATATTGTCTAATGAATTAAATGTGAAGAATTATGAACGTATGAATGTGTATCTGTTAATGCTCTCGAAGAACGAGAGCTATCATTTCGTTATGCTGAGCCGTATTATTTATTTATTATTTATTGTTTATTTTTGTTTTCCTTCTGTCCGTTTCGAGACTTTAACTTATTTCGTATATACATGCACATGGGTGTAATTTTGTTCAGTTATTTGAGTTGTTTTGTTAATGGTTTAATATAATAACAAAACTATCTTTTTCAATAGAAAATGCTAACATTGAGAGATTAGAGTCCCAATAACTCTCATTAGAGAGACCACTCATGGTGGTTTACTTTGAAGGTCACCACAAGGGTGATGGGGTGAGGTTGAGAGAGCGTCCCTTCATGGTAACCTTTGTCAGTGTGGGGAATTGAACCTGCGCTGGTGTCCTGCCTCTGCATCACAAACCAACCATTCAGCCAACTGATTCTGTTGCACACAGAATCAGTCACAGACAAAGGGCATGAGAATATTTCATGACAAGGAAAAAGGCGTATTTGAGATAAAAAAAAAGTTCTCTGCTAGCGATTGAATTTTATAATGAGACAAGTGTTTGGAAGCTGTCTTTGTCTGAATACCGTAAGGTGAGACAAGTGAAATAACCAGAATGACTAATTGTGATTGGATATCGATAACCATAAAATAAGTGCATGCTTTTGATTGGTCTGTGGAAAGCCTGCTGACTGTTGCATGAATTTATAAAGCAGATGAAATATATTGTAAGGAGAGTTCTTCCCCATGGGAAATGCCTTCTGAACACATGCTAGAAGAAACCCGGGGTATAAAGTGTCTGAGAATCGTCTGCTCGGTAACAGGAATATGGGGGTTGAATGATTGAAAGTTCCTCTAACATGGAGCTGAGAAAACCATCAGATCACCCCCGAACGTATTGAACGTTGGAGCATATTTGAAGTACTGAATGGCCTCATGATGGATTTTAATTGTGTGTGATTTGAAAAACGTACAACTCTATTCCATCCTCTTACGTGTTACACACTGGGGCACAGCCGTTTTCCTGAAACTGGGAATAAGTTGGAACAATACCTGGAACATTCCATAAGTTGTGAATCTTCGAAATTTACTGGTGGATGCCGGAGTTAATTTGAGGAGGAGATACATGGATTTCTAATAATTAATGGGTTGTAAGGTTATTCAAGAGATTGGGCAGGGAAATGTAGTTGAGACCAAGGTGAAATCAGCCACAATCATATTGAATTTTCGAGCAGGCTCAAGGGGCTGAATTGTCTATTCCTGCTCCTAGTTCTTCTGTTCGGAAAAAAGATTATGGGTAGTGTAAACAAAATTTGGGAGGTTGGAAGTAGACCATAGAATGGAAAGTTTTTTTTTCTCACCAACCTTTTAATTTTTGAAAGGATGACACACTTTTCTGTAGGATGTTGCTACTTCTTTGATTTGAAGATTGATCAGGTGGACTTAGACCTTTTTTTTTTGTTTTAGACTTAATTTATGCTTCCTTGGTTTTTCTGTCCTTTTTCTGCACGTGGAGAGGGAGAGATGAATACCTTCTGTTTGCATTCTCAGGAAGTTTCTTTTCATGCTCCTGTTACATTTCAACTCTGTCTTGCTCAACTAATTAGAGGGCTGTTGTCAGATAGAATTTAGTTTACTGAGTTTTGGGTTATGCTCAGTTTTGATCTCTCCCTCTCACTGCCCTCAAAAAGCCAAATGGTGTTGAGCAGCTGAGCAACATGCAGCATTTCATTTTTAATTTGCAAAGCTATTCTGATATTTTAATTATAGCACTCAACTTTCCTTATATGATTTCTTTATAGTGCACCCCCCCCCCCCCCGCCCTGTCTCCACCCAAAACACACTAATTTACAGTCATATTGCACGGGACTGCAAGTATGACTGATCATTTCGCCCAGCTGGTCCATGCTAATCAAAATGTCCATCCAGACTCACCCCGTTTCCCTGCCCTTGTTCTGTATCCCTCTAAACATTCCTATCTGTGTATTTGCCCAAATGCCTTTTCAATGTTGTTATTGTATCCACCACACCCACTTCCATTGACAGCTCAGTCCATATGCATACCACACTCTGCGTATAAAAAGGTTGCCCCTCAGTTTCCCTTTAATATTTTTTATCCTTTCCAAACATTAATGGGTATCCTCTAGTCCTCGATTCCTCAATCTTGGGAATAAAATTTTGAAGTATTCACCACATGCACGCCTCTCATGATTTTATAAGAGTTACACTTCTATCAGAACCCTCTCAGTTTCCTACGCTGTAAAGAACTAAGTTCTAAACTGTTCAACCTCTGTCTATAGCTTAGAGCCTTTATCCCAGGAAACATCTTTATAAATATATTCTACATTCTTTCTTGTTCAATAGTATCCTTTCGAGGGCAAGGTGAACAAAACTGAACACAATACTCCAACTGCAGCCTTACCAACATCCTGTACAACTGCAACATAACGTCCCAACTTGTATACTCAATGCCCTGATGAAGGCCAGTGTGCCAACAGCCTTCTTCTCTGTCCTGTATATCTGCGACTCAAATTTCAGACAACCGTGCACCTGGTCGCCAACGTCCTTTTGTTCCACTTACATGCCTTAAGGCACTATCATTCGTCATTAAACACCTACATGGATTTGACTTTCCAAAACGCAAGACGTCACACTTATCTATATTAAACTCCATTTGCTATTTCTCAGCCCACTTCCCCAGCTGGTCAAGGTACTGCTGCAACTTGTGATCACGTTCCTCACTGTAAATGATGTCTCCTAATTTAATATCACCTGCAAAGTCACTAACCTTGCGTTGTGCAGTCTGGTCCAAATCATTGATATAGATAACAAACAGCAAGGGGCCCAGCATCGACTCCTTAGGCACTCCACTGGTAACAGGCCTCCAGTCCGACAAGCATACCTCCACCATAGCTATTTGCTTCATAATGCCAAGCCAATTGTATCGCCAATTTGCCAGTTTACCTTGGAGTCCATTCGATCTAACCTTCTAGAGCGGCCTACCATGTGGAAACTTATCAAAGGCCATACTGAAATACATATAGACAATGTCCACCACCCTGCCCTCGTCAACCTTTCTGGTCACTTTCTCATAAAAACTCTATCAAAATTTGAAAGGCATAATCTGCCACGCACAAAGCTATGCTAACTGCTGCAAGTCAAACTCCGTCTTTCCAAATGCATGCATATCTTATATCTCCGCACCTTCTCAAGTGGTTTCGGAAACAGATGTGAAGCTTACTGGTCTATATTTCCCAGGCTTTTCTGTGCAGCCCTTCTGAATAATGGCACAACATTTGGTACTGCCCAGTCTTCCGTGACCTTGCCCCTGAGCTATCTTCTCTCGCCCCATGCAGTGCTCTTTGTTGCATTTGGTCAGGAACAAGAGATTTATCTGACTTTGTGCATCTGACTATGTCAAACAGCACCTCTACTGTGATATAGACTGTACCAAGATATTGCAACTACCTTCCCAAAGGTCACAGGTCTTCATGTCTTTCTTCATGATAAACGCAGAGGGGGAATTGAGGACCTCACTCATCTCTCGAGGTTTTACACATGCATGCCCATTTTGGATTTTGAAGTGTCCTATCTCTCTCTAGTTGTTCTTTTTCTTTATTATACTGAATTTGGATTCACCCTAATCTTCTCAGCCAAGGCTATCTCATACCCCCTTATCGCCTTGCTGCTTTCCTTCTTCAGTAAACTCATGTAAACACTGTGTACCTCCAGGGATTCCCTTGGTCACAGCTGCCTGTGCCTGAGTGATGCCTCTTTTTTTTCTGGTCAGAGCCTCAATATCTCTTGTCATCCAGGGTTCTCTCTTCCAGCCTCACTTTCCCTTCACCCTCACAGGAACATATCGACCTTGAACTCGAGCTATCTTACTTTTGAAGCTCTCCCACTTTCCCGGGATCCTTTTACCTGGAAACACACTACTCCAATCAAGCCCTGCAATCCCCTGCCTAATTCCAACAAA
>NC_057717.1:29324734-29328337 GCF_004010195.1 Chiloscyllium plagiosum | reverse complement strand
CATCTAAGTTCTTAACCCTCTGGAAGTCCCCGTCTATGTTAGGATAATTAAAATCACCTATTATGACAACCCTATTGCTCCTGCAAGTCTCAGCAGTCTCCCTGCATATTTGTTCTTCTAATTCCCTTTGATCAATTGAAGGCGTATAGTACAACCACTATAACATTACCATCCCACTCTTACTTGTTTGCATCATTTACAAAATCTCATTAGATATTATCTCAGTTATTTCATATTTAAATACTAGTGTGATATGCGCCTTAATCAGATCTATTGGTATTTAAATTGTTTCCATTTACATCTGTTCCTCGCAGTGACTTTCACATTCACAGCACCCCTTGTCAAGGCACAGTGGAGATATGGAGCTATAAATGGATGGGAACTGTACATCCTGTCAGTTCCAACATTGGCTGCAAGTTTCCGCACACAGTCTGGGTTTATATATGAATGAACCAGTGCGGACTGCACAGTTCCCCACGCTGGACATTTAGCCCAGGATTATAGATCCAGCATTGGTTTGGACTGCACAGAGTTTCACTCTGGACATAGCTGGGTTGCATTTAGCAGACACTAGCCGGATCTACACAGTTCTCCATCCTGAATATGTAATGGATGGTCTTGTTATGTGAGTTGGATTGCGAATGTGAGAGAACTAAACATCTGGCAATGCCTTTATTTTGTCATTTAATTTTTGTGATTGGACTCTTCAAATCCTGACTCATCCGGTTATACCCATCTCTCTGGATGAGTCATGGTAACTGTTGTTACAGCATCTGTGTCGGCAACATGACCAAAAAATGGAGCAGAGGCTGCAGAGAGGACAGTCTCCGTAAAATGGAATGTGGGAATCACCATGAGATCAGCCGTGGTCTTACTGAATGTTGGGGCAGTTTATTCATATATTTCTGTTTGTTCCAAGCCAACTCTCCTTCTCTCCCAGTGTCCCATTCTGGTGGGGAGTGAGTCACCTCCTCCTCTTCCTGCGTAACAGGATCCTCGGGCCTCAGTAGCCTCCAGATTTCCCTGTGCCACGTTTTGAGCAGTTGAGTCTCCTGTCCCTGTGTCCCAGTTTCAAGCAGTTGAATGATTCCCTCCTGATCACAAGTTTGTGAAAATACATGTCCTCCTCCTGCTCCTGAGGAACAGGTTCCAATAGCTCATGCTCACCTGCTGCTCCTGTGGATTTGAGGTGAGGGACTGAATGGCCTCTTCACATTCTTTACAGCTTTTCTTGACTAAAGGCCTTTCTCCTTTCTGTTAAACACCATCAAATTCTGAATGATGTATTTTTGTATTTCACTCTCAGTAATTGAGCAAACAATTGGCAGAATTCAGATGCTGAATAGCCTCCTCCTGTTCCCCTGTTATACACTGAATAGACTCTCAGAGATGTACAGCAAGGAAAAAGATCGTTCAGTCTGGTCATCCATACCGCCAAATATCCTAAATCAATGACGTCCCCCTTGCCAGCAGGTGGTCCATCTCCCCCTACACACTTCCCAAACATATATCCATCCAAATGCTTTTAAAATGGCGTAACTGTACCTGCCTCCACCACCTCCTTTGGCTGTTCAATCCATACACACAGCAGTCTCTGTGTGAAAATGTTGTCCCTCATGTCCCTTTTTAAATCTTTCTCCTCTCACCTTAAACCTTTGTCTTCTAATTTTGGACTCGTCTATCCTGGGAAAAGACATTGAATGTTTACCTTATCTATGCCCCTCATGATTTTATAAACCCCTTTAATGTCCCCCCTCAGCCTCAACACTTGAAAATAGTCCCAACCTATTCAATCTCTCCCTGTAACTCTGACCGTCCAACACCTGCAACATTCTTTGAAATCTCTTCTGCACTCAGTCAAGTTTTACAACGCCTTTCCGACAGCAGGGTGACCAGAATTAAAGGCAATATTACAAAAATGGCCAAACCAATGTCCTGTACAGATTTAACATGTAATGCAAATGCTTCGACTCAAAGCACGCAACATTAAAGGGAAGATCACCAAGTGTATTCATCTCTGCGCTATCTACCTGTGACTGCACTTTTAAGGAACGGAGAACCTGCACCACTAGTCTAGCTTTGCTGCCTCACAGTGCAGCGACCTGGGTTTAATTCCATCCTTGAATGACTGGCTGTGTGGAGTTTGAACATTATCCTCGTGTCTGCGTGAGTTTCCTCCGTGTGCTATGTTTTACTCAGACAGTATAAGGATATACAGGTAAGGGTAGATTGGCCATGCTAAATTTCGCACCGTATCCAGGGATGTGTAGGGGAGGTGGATTAGCCATGGGAAATGCAGGCTCAGATGGATAGGGCAGGTGTTTGTCCAGTAGGATACTGTTTAGAGGTTCGGTGTGGCCTCGATGGGCCGAAAAGCCTGTTTCCTAACTGTAGGGATTCGATAATTTCTGTGGAGTTCTCCTTCATTGGCAGCTTTCGACAGGGCGCTACCTATATGTCTTGCCTTGATTTGTCTGCCAAAATGCAACACCTCACATGTAACTAAAATATACTCTATCTGCCACTCCTCAGTTCACCTAAACAAGGTCCCATTATAGTCTGAGAGATCATTCTTCACTGTCGACTACACCACCAAGTTTGGTATTATCTACACACTTACTGACCATACTTCATATAATCAAATGCAAATGATTTGTACAAGTGACAAAATGCAGTGGACCCATTATTGATCTTTGCGGCACGCCACTGGTCACAGGTCTCCACGTTTAATGAACAAATGTCCACTGTCACGCCCTGTCTCCAATATTAAAGAAAAGTTTGGATCTAAATGGCGAGTTCGCCCTGGATCCGAGGAAGCCTAACCTTGCTAACCAGCCTACCACGTAGAACATTTTGGTAATCTTATTGAATTCCATAAAGACAACATCCACTGGCCTGCCTTCATCAAACATCTTCATCACTTCCTCAAAAGATTTCACCGAGTCAGTGAGACGTGATCTTCAATGTACAAAGCCCTCTTCAGTCCTTGTCTTTTCAAATGCATGTACATCGTTTCCAACAAAATCCCCTCCAACAATTTAGTCACCACTGACGTCAGGCTCACTGATCTATAGTTACCTGTTTCTTTTTCGTTACTTTTTAAATAATGACACTATGTTAGCAGCCCTCCAGTCTTTTGACACCTCACCTGTGGAAATCAATGATACAAATATATCAGCAAAATTCTGACCAATCCCTTTTCTAGCTTCCCACAAACATTTGGGATGCAGCTGATCAGGTCCCAGGGATTTGTTCACCTTTATGTGTTTAAAATGTCAAACATCCTCTGGGGATAATTTAGACAGCTTTCAATGTATCACTATATATTTATTCATTCTCTCGCTCTTGTAACCTCCTCCTCATTAAATACTGAAGAGAATTTTTTGTTTCGTATCCCTCCAATCTCGGGTGGTTCCACACATAGGTAGTCTTACTGATCTTTAAGGGACCCTGTTCTCCCCCTAGTTAATCTTTTACCATATAATGGTTTGTAGAATTTCTTCAATGCCTCGTTAACCCTATTTCTAAAGCCATCTCATGTCACATTTTTCTGGCCAGATTTCCGCATTGACTATGCACTTTCTGCCCTTATACACCTCTCGG
>NC_057717.1:29308285-29324234 GCF_004010195.1 Chiloscyllium plagiosum | reverse complement strand
TTTGTATCCAATTGGTTAGCTTTTCCTCGATTATATATTACATAATTTTAGTAATCTGTCTACGATAGGGAACCTTATTCAATGCCTAGCTGAAGTTTGTGGAAAAATTGTACACCACAGTGTCTTCTTCAATCTTCTTTGTCATCTCTTCATAATACTCAATCACATTATTTAGACATGATTTCCATCACACAAATCCATATTGACTATCGCTAATCATTCCTTGTCTTTCTAAATAAATGCAAATTCTATCCCTCAGAATCCCCTCCAAGGAACTCCTCGTATCTGACGTGGGCTGATTGAGTCTGTAATTCCCTGTGTTGTTTTGGCTCACTTCTCCCTTTTCTAGCCCCACTCCTCCACTGCCCACAAAAAAATAATTATAACTATGTTGATGATATGGCCAATGATATCGTTCTCAGAGTATGTCAGGGTCAGTGTTTGGAACAAGTCAGGCAGATTTATTTAATCTACTAAAACAACATGTCTATGACCAAAACAAACTATGATGGAAAGAGGAATGACGAGAGGATATTGCAAATATGTACAGTGATATTTCCCTTTGAAAAATACTGAGAAACACACACACACAGACAGATACACACACACAGAGACACAGACAGACAGACACACACACACACAGACACACATACACGCACACACACACACAGACAGACAGACAGAGATACACACATGCACACACATACAGGCACACACACACACGTATTGTCGATAACAATCTGAAAAGCAAAATATCTGCGCAAAGTTAACTTGAAAGAACATTGTCCAAATATGATTCGAACTTATGACCTAAGGAAAAATGAGAGTTTGACCCAAATGCTGTTCTATTTGTAGAGTCATCAAGTCCTACAGCATGGAGAGAGGCAGAGAGTCCCTTTGGCCCAAACTCGTCCATGCTGACCCAAATATCAAACCACACTAAACTCATTTCCCAGCACTTGGCCCATAGCATTCTCGACCTTTCCTGTCCATGTACTTGCCCAAATGCTATTTAAATATCGTTAATATAAACGCTTCAACTACTTACTTTGGCAGCTCATTCCCTTTGTGTACCACTCTCTGTGTAAAACAGTTTCCATCAGTTTCCCTTTTATTCTTTCCCCTCTAACCTTAAACTGAAGCTCTCCCCTCCTTGATTCCCCACCTCTAGGCATTAAAGGTTGGGTCCATTCACCCTATCCATGTAAACATCTATAGACCCCTCTCCTGTGCGCTAAAGAAAAAAATCCTCGCTTGTCCAACCTCTCCCTATAATTCATACTGTTGGGTCCTGACAACATTTTTGTAAATTCCGTCTGCACACATTCCAAATTAAAAACATCGTTTAGATCGCAATGTGACTAAAACTGAACACAGCACTACAAGTGCAGCCTCACCAACATCCTGTATAACTGCAACATAACAAGAGAAAGAGAGATTGAGAGACGACTTCATGGAAAATCACAGGTTTAAGAATGCTGAAATGAAGATGTCCTCACTGATGCTTGCTCGTGTGGCAAAAGCCTTCTTCCTTGCCATGTCTAACTATGACCCCACTTTTAGAGAACGGTGGACCTAAACTCCATGGTCCCTCTGCTCAACTACACTTCTTAAGGTCCTACCAATCACCATGAAACTCCTACCTTTATCTAACGTTGCCAAAATATTCCTCAGTCCACATCTCCAGTTTGATCAAGGTCCTGCTGCAATTTCTGATACACTTCCTCACTGTCCACGATACCACCTATTTTAGTGCCATCTTCAAGTTTCCTAACCATGCCTTGTACATTCGCAAGAATATCATTGATACAGATAACAAACAGCAACGGGCCCAGCAGCGACCCCTGAGGCACTTCATGTGTCACAGGCCTCCAGTCCGAGAGCATCCTTCCACTATTATCCTCCACTTACTACCATCAAGCGAATTGTGTGTCCAATTTGCCAGCTCCCTCTGGATTCCATGCGATTCTAACCTTCCAGACCAGCCTATCAATGGCAACCTTGTCAAAGGCCTTACTGAAAACCACACAGTCTACCGCCCTACCCTCATCAACATTCCTGGTCACTTCATCAATGAACTCAAACAAATTTGAGAGGCATGATCTCCCACTCACAAAGCCATGCAATCTTTCCAGTCTAAAAACAACTATTAATAATAATTATTAAAATTAATAATATCAAACTAATAAATAATGATAAGATGACACTTTCAATGGAGAATAAATTATCCATGGTATGTGATATTGGAACGTGCATCATGGGTGAAGAGCAGAATAGATTTCGTACCTGTGTCATTGAAATGTGTTGAAAAAAGCAAGGGTGGCATGGTGGTTCAGTGGCTAGTACTGCTGCCTCATAATGCCTTGGATCCGGGTTTTTTCCAGCTTCGGCTGACTCTGTGTGGAGTTTGCATATTCTCACTGTGTTTGTGTGTGTTTCCTCTGGATGCGCCATTTTCCTTCCACAATCCAAAGATGTATAGGTCAGGTGAATTTGCCATGCAAGTTACCCATAGTGTTATGTGCATTCGTCAGGGGTAAATATAGGGTAGGGGAATGCAACTGGGCGGGTGACTGTTTGGAGGGTCGGTGTGGTCTTGGTGTGCCAGACGGCCTGTTTCCATACTGTAGGGAATCTGTCAAAAAAACTATTTCTAAACAAACCTTATCTTTCCAAATGCATGGATATCTCATCCCTCAGATTCTTCTCAAGTAACCTACGCACCACATGTGTTAGATTCCTGGTCTATCGATCCAAGATTTTTCTTTGCTTCCCTTCTTGATTAATGGCACAACATTTGCTAATCTCCAATATTCTGGAACCTAACCTGTCGCTAACGATGATGCAAAAATATCAGCCAGGGTCCCCGTAGTTTCTTCTGTAGCGTCTTGCAGTATTCTTGGATGCATCTGTTTAGGACCAGGAGACTTATCCACCTTCATACATTCTAATGCATCAAACACATCTTCTCCTGTGATATTGACTCAACCCAAGATAACACTACCACTTTTGTCAACCTCACAAGTTTCATGTATTTGTCCACAGTAAAGACAGAGGAGAAATATTCATTGAGAATCTCGCAAATCTCCTACGGTTCTAGACATGCATGTCCATTTTGGACTTTGAGGGGTCATATTCTCATTTAGCTATTCTTTTTACTTTAATATACTTAATGAACCTCTTTGGATTCACCCCAATCTTCTCAGCCAAGGCTATCTTGTGCCCCCTTTTCGCCCTCCTGATTTCCTTCTTCAGTAAACTACTGTGTCCCCTGTACATCTCCAGGTATTCCCTCGATCCCAGCTGCCTGGACCTGAGTCACGCCTCCTTTTTTGCTGGTCAAAGCCTCAATATCTCCTGACGTCCGAGGTTCCTTCTTCCTACCAACCTTGTCTTTTACTCTCACAGGAACATATAGACCTTGAACTGTCGACATTTCACTTTTAAAGTCCTCCAACTTGCAGGAGGTCCCTTCGCCTGCAAACAAACTCCTCCAACCAACCCCTACAAGCTCCTGTCTCATTCCATTAAAATTCGCCTTGCCCCAAGTTTGAACCTGAAGATGTGGACCAATTTTGTCCTTCTCCGTAACTATTTAAAAATTAATAGAACTATGTTTACGGGTCCCAGAGTGCTCCCCCACTGTCACCTCAGTCACTTGTCCTGCCCTAGATCTTAGAGTAGGTCACGCTTCGTCCCTTCCCGATTTGCACCCTCTCCCTACTGCTTGAGGAAACTATTCTGAACACACTTAATAAATACACCCCATCTCAGTCCTTAATTCTATGTCATTCCCAGACTATGTTAGGGAAATTAAAATCTCCTACTAATGCAATCCTATTGGCCCTACAAGTCTCCCCAGTCTGTCTACATATTTTTGTTCCCCTAATTCCTCGTTTATTATTTGGGGACCTATAGTACAATCCAAATCCTATTACCATTCTCTTCTTATTTATTAGCTCCCCAGACAAATCCTCACAGGATGATCCATCAGTTATTTTATCTCTGTTTACTGCTGTGTTACTCGCCTTAATTAACAATGAAACTCCCAGTCCTCTCTTTCCACCATCTCTGTCCCGCATAAATCACCTGTATCCTGGTACTTTAAGCTGCTGGTATTGTCCCTCCCTTAGCCATGTTCGAGTAATGGTTATAATATCCCAGTCCCACGCACCGATCCATGCCCTGAGTTCATCGGCCTTACCTGTCAGCCATCTTGCATTGAAACAGTTGCAATTTAATTCAACAGGCATTCCTTCCTCCCTGTCGTTGTCTAGCCTGACCTGTCTCTTCATTTTACTGTTTCTGATTACTATATCTCCTTCCAGCCTCGCACTTGCCTCCCTGCTGTTGAGGATCCCACCCCTCCCCAACCCCAGCCAATCTAATTGAAACCCTCCCTTGCAGCAGTTGCAAACCTGCCTGCCAGCATATTGGTCTCCTTCCAGCTCAGGTACAACCCGTCCTTCCTGAACACGTCACCTTGCCCCACAAAAGATCCCAGTAATCCAAAAATATCTGTCCCATGCACCAATTCTTTCGCCACCCCTTCATTTACCATATCCTCCTACTCTTTCCCTCACTAGCACGGAGAACTGGAAGTAAACTGAATATTACCACTGTCTTTTATCCTTTTCCCTAGCTCTCTACTATCACTCTGCAGGATGTCATCATTATTTCTACCTGTGTCACTCTGTCCTTTGTACCAATGTGCACAATGACTTCTGGCTGCTTCCCTTCCCACCCGCCCCACCCGCGGTGAGAAAGTTCTGCAGCCGCTCTGAGACATCCTGGACACTGGCATGTGGGAGGCTACACACCATTCCGGATTCCCATTTGCAGCTACAGAATCTCCTGTCTGTTTCCCTCACTATCGAGTCGGATAATTACTTCTGGAGTTATTCTGCTTGCACAGCCTTCTGAGAATGAGATTTCCTCATGAAGCATTTGAATTTGGCTGGATTTTTTTTCTTCAGACAATGGGGAGATTCCAATGAATCCTCATCAGGAATCGTCCATTAGTGGGAAAGAGACGGGGCTTTTTTTCAATCCCATGCATTGTTGTGATGAGCGATAGAGAAACAGAAAGAGAACAATAGAATGTTTCTCCACAGATAGGCTACATTTTCCATCTGTAAGTTAAATCAGTAATGTTATCAGTCCCACACTGGACTCTGTGAGCTCTTCTTGAACATTGTCTGAACTATATGACTCCATCATATTCTCGACTCCAGGTCAGTGCGGTATTGCAGAATCAATTCATTAACAATAAATGGTCATACTTGTTTTGAAAATGTGTTAATATGTGCCTGCATAATGTAAAAGTAAACGTTTCATGTCTTCACAATATGTGTTAAAATGAATATTTTTAAACTTATACAGTAATTGCTGGAAAAGCTCAGCCTGCCTGTCAGCATGTAGGAAGAGAATTCACAGTTCAAGTTTTCCGTCCAATGACCTTTCCTTTGAAACTGACTTATTCTTAAAGTGTTTCCCCAGTTTTATTCTCCCACACAAGAAGAAATATGCATCCGGTATTCACCAACTACACTCTTCTCAAGATCTTATATGGTCAATAAAACATCCCTCATTCTCAGGCCGAACTGTTAATTCTTCATAACGTAATGCCTTCATCCCAAGAATGAGTAAAGAGAAACATATTTGAAACATTTCGAAAGCAATTTTGTTTTTTTTTTCGGTTTAGACAGTTATAACTACACATAATACAACAGATGTAATCTCAGCAATGCCCTGTACTGATGCAGAAAACATCGCTAAGATCATACCCAACACCCCTTGCACGAAACTGAATCACTGCATTTACCTTCCAAATCACTTGCCACATCTTCAGGTTAACTTGATGTGATTCATGTACTAAGACACACAAATCCCTCTGTACCATTGAGTTCTGCATTCTCCTTGCATTTAAATAAATTTCTGCTGTTTCGTCTTTTCCCCAAAACAGAAGATTTCCATCACTTATATATTGCAGTTTTTTTTCTGCTGAAGCTTTGCTCACAGCCATCCTCTGTCTGTATGCCATTGCTTGTTGCTGCGCCATCCTCCAGTCTGTGTCCCATTTCAGATGTTCTGCACTCCCACTGGATATATCACATTGCAGACGCTCAGTCTCCCCTGTCTGTATCCCATTGCCGATGCCCTGCCTCCCCGTCTGTATCCAATAGCAGACGCACTGCCCTCACCCATCATCATCCCATTGCAGGCGCTCTGCCCTTCCCCTGTCTGTATCCCATTGTATACGTACTGCCCTGTCTCTGCCTTCCGCTGTTTGTATCACATTGCAGACGCTCTGCCCTCCCCCAGTCTGTATTACATTGCAGACGCTCTGACCACCCCTGTCTGTATTCCATTGCAGACGCCCTGCTTCCCCCTGTCTGTATCCCATTGCAGACAGTCTTCCCTCCCCTGTCTGTATCCCATTGCAGATGCTCTGCCCTCCCCCCGTTTGTATCCCATTGCAGACGCTCTGCCCTCCCCCTGTCTGTCTCCTATTGCATATGCGCTGCCCTCCCCCCTGTCTGCATCGCATTGCAGATCCTCCGTCCTCCCCCTGTCTGTATCCCACCGCAGATGCTCTGCCCTCCCCCGTTTGTATCCCATTGCAGACGCTCTGCCCTCCTTCGTCTGTATCCCATTGCAAATGCTCTACCCTCCCCCTGTCTGCATCCCATTGCAGATGCTCTTCCCTCAGCCTGTCCTTATCCCATTGCAGACGCTCTGCACTCCCCCTGTCTGTATCGCATTGAAGACGCACTGCCATCCTCCTGTCTGTATCACATTGTAGATGCTCTCCCCTCCACTGTCTGTATCCATAGCAGACGCTCTGCCCTCACCCTGTCTGTATCCCATTGCAGACATGCATCCATCCCCCAGTCTGTCTCCCATTGCAGAGGACCTGTCCTTTCTCTGTCTGTATCCCATTGCAGAAGCAGTGCCCTCCCCCTGTCTGTACCACATTGCAGACGCTCTGCTCTTCCCCTGTCTGTATCTCATTGCAGACGCTCTGCCTCCCCGTCTGTATCCCATTGCAGACGCTCTGAACTCCCTTGTCTGTTACCCATTGCAGACATTCTGCCCTCCTCCTGTCCGTATCCCATTGCAGACGCTCTGCACTCCCCCTCTTTACTGAAGAGAATAAACATTATTTTTATTTTAAGTCTTTCATTAATGCTCTTAACTAAGCCTGAAAAGTAAGAGAGATGAGATTGGAATCGCCAGCGAATTTAAATTGAGAATTGCTCTTCACTGAACATTGCTGCTGACTTGGTTGGTGGGACGTCGATGTTTCAGAATCTTCACACAAGGTGTTCTGGTCCTCTCTGGCTCTTGCCAGGATTCTCCCCACATCTCGAGGTAGAGGGTAAGGGAACGGATATCGGGCACTCTAACACCCTGCTTGGCCCTTTATGTCCTATTCCAGGATGTTTCTCCTGGAATTGGAGAAGAAGAGGGACGGAGTGAGGGTGGGAGTGGGTCTCCGTGCTAATCATGCTGGTATAGGGGAAGGGTG
Source organism: Chiloscyllium plagiosum (assembly GCF_004010195.1). NCBI lineage: Eukaryota > Metazoa > Chordata > Chondrichthyes > Orectolobiformes > Hemiscylliidae > Chiloscyllium > Chiloscyllium plagiosum. The sequence goes on along the minus strand of NC_057717.1, from coordinate 29,316,703 downwards.
AGATGTCCGGAGAGAATCTTTCCACAGTGTTGTATCCATGCAGTGGTATTAGTGTGCAGGGCTATTGTGTCAGGGACAGAAAAAGTGGGAGAAGGAAGGTGCTGAATTCAATAGTGAGTGTGATCTTGCTTGATCCTTATTTGGAGATAGAGTGTGAGCATTGTTCGGGGGTAGGTGTTATAACAGATATACAGTGAGTGTGAGGGAGCAGAAGAATATGGTGACACTTATCCTGGTAATGTGGGGCAAATAATATTGGTGTTGTATTGCTGACCAATTCTTCAGATTATCTCAGCGTTGAGGTGAGTCTCCCTGAACGTCTTGTCCAAGTCTATTGGTAATAACGCCACAGACGCTTTCCCTCACTTCCCACGGTATCAGTTTGGGTGGATGTTACAAATAGCAAGGTGAAACAAACATTAGTGTGTTATATATCAAAACCAAATCTGTCACGTAAATACTTTAAAACATATGCTATGAAAGTTAGGTATGCAAGTATATGCAAGGGGGAGCAATGACACAGTGATATTATCGCTGGGCTCTTAACCGAGAGAGCCAGGTAATATTCTGGGGACATGAATTCAAATTCCACCATCTGCCATGGCAGGATTTGAATACGTATCTGGAATCAAGGGTTTATGATGACCAGAAATCCATTGTCGATTGTTGGAAAAACTCATCTGGTTCACTGATGTCCTTGAGTGAAGGATACTGCTGTCCTTACCTGGTGTGGCCTGCATGTGACTCCAGAGTCAAGGCAACGCTGCTGACCCTTAACTGCCCTCTGGCATGGGCAATAAATACTGGTTATCCAGCGACGCCCTCATCCTGTGAATGAGTAAGAATTAATCGTGGGTACTGCAGTAATAATAGATGGTCTCAAGTTACACCGAAACTGCGGTGACTACTAATACTTTGAAGAAAAACTTCCGTAAGTGTGTATTAGGTAGGCTGAACAGTGTGTTGTGCACCAAACTAGAGAGCAGGTTATTTCAGATTTGGTGTTGTGTGGTCAGGAGGACGAATTAATAACTTTGCCCTGAAGCAGCTTTGGAGGAATAGTGACATCAATATGTTGCATTTTTACACGGCGTCTGAATACAATATCGAATGTCTGAACATTCTGGTCAAACATCATGGAAGCCCAGAGGCTTGAGGGTCAAGTACGCTCCACTGAATTGGGGAAGTATAATATAACATTCAATGGGAGAAGCAATGATTGTGAGAGTTATAGAGTCCGACAGCACGGAGAAAGGCTCTTCAGCCCAAACTGGTCCATTCCAAACAAAATGTCCATTCACATTAACCCCATTTCCCTGCCCTTGCCCCATAATCTTCTTATTCTTTCCTATCCGTGTATTTGTCCAAATGCATTTTAAATTTTGTGAATGTACCTCCCTCAACCACTTCTGCTGGCAGCTCATTCCATGTGTATACAACCCTGTGAGTAAAAGAAATTGCCCCTCAGGTTCACTTTTACTCTTTCCCCTCGGATCGTAAATTGATGCCCTCTAGTCCGTGGGTTGCTCAATCCTGTGGAAAACAAACTGAGTGCACTCACTCTATCCATACTTCCCATGATCCTATACACTGCTATCAGATCCCCCTCAGTCTCATACACTCTAAAGTAAAAACTCCTAGCTTGCCCAATGTCCGGGCAACATCCTTGTAAATTTCTTCTGCACTATTTCTAGTTCAATAACATCCTTCCTATAGCAAAGTGAACAACACTAAATGCCGTTTTCACTGCCCTACCTACCTGTGACTCCACTTTTAGAGAATCTTGAACCTGAATTCTAAGGTCCCTTTGTCTCAATACACTCCCTAAGACCCTGCCATTCACCATGAAACTCCTACCTTAATTTGACTTTCTAAAATGCAAGAACAGACACTTATCTGTATTAAACTCCATTCGCCATTTCTCGGCCCACTTCCTCACCTGATCAAGGCACTACTGTAATTTCTGAAATTTATGATAATCTTCCTCACTTTCCACGATACCGCCTATTTTAGTGTCACCTCGAAACTTATGATTCATGCCTGTACATTCTCATCTAAATCATAGATGTGTGTAGTATGTAAATATATATACAATATACATGCATAAAACACGCAGTAATAGTCCCAGAACCGACCCTGAGGCATTCCACTCATCGCAGGCCTCCAGTCCGACAAGTACCTATTTTAGTGTCACCTCGAAACTTATAATTCATGCCTGTACATTCTCATCTAAATCATAGATGTGTGTAATATGTAAATATATATACAATATACATGCATAAAACAAGCAGTAATAGTCCCAGAACCGACCCTGAGGCATTCCACTCATCGCAGGCCTCCAGTCCGACAAGTATACTTCCACTATTACTCTATGTTTCCTACCATCAAGCAAATTTTGGATCTGATTTGCCAGTTCCCCCTCAATTCCATATGATCTAAACTTCCAGAGCAGCCTACCATGTAGAACCTTACTGAAGGCCTTACTGAAATCCATATACACTACGTATACCACCATGCCCTTGTCAAAATTATTGGTCATTTCACTAAAGCACTCTCACAACTTTTTGAGCCATGATCCCCCATGCACAAAGACGTGCTGCTTGCTCATAATCACACCCTGCCTTTCCAAATGCATGTATATCGTCTCTCTCAGAATCTTCTCAAGAATCTTACCTGCTAGAGATGTCAGTTTTACTGGTCTATAGGTCCCAGGTTTTTTCTTTGTAGTTCTTCTTGAATAAGGGCACAGCATTCACTACATTCCAGTCCTCCGGGACCTCACCCGTTGGCTACCGATGATACAAAAGTACTAACCACGGCCCCCTTTATTACTTCTCTGTCCTCCTGCAGTGTTCCTGAATATATCTGGTCAGGACCAGGAGACTTATAGAAATACTGCATAGTCTGAAAGATATGTCTACTTATTTCTGGTGAAAGCACCAAAGATTAAGTAATGACTTAATGATGATTAACATGGCAAATTTAAGAATATATTAATATCAGGAAGTGACTTCAGAAGAATTCCAGACATTGTGGAATCCTAAGAATTCTCAGAAAATTGCAATCCAGGAAAGGAGGACCACGAAACTGATCAGGAAATCAAAAAGCGAACATGCATGCAAACAAACAGGAACACAAAGACTGCAAAAATCTATGATCTATATTTCAAAAGAAAACAAATGTCAAATGTGGAAAATTGCAATCAGGAGAGATGAGTTTATGGTGGATAACAGGGAAATGGCAAAGCAAATGACCAGTAACTTTACATCTGTCTTAATGGAGTAAGATCCAGAAAATCACCCAGAAATACGATGTGATCGTATAGGACTTGTGGAAGTAAAGACATAAAGTCAATTCATATCAGTAGCAAGGCAATATTGAACATGCAACTGGATTGAGCATTGCTAAGCTTGAAAAACCAGTTGTACTTCATACCAGAATCTTCAGAAATAAATCACAAATAGAAGTATTGATTGTATTGTCGATGACTGCGTTCTATTTTCCTGTACATTCTGCAGAATCTGGAAGGTGGTGTAGATAAATGTACATTCGTAAACGTGATACAAGCACTATAGATCAATGGTCGGGATCCAAGCATCGACAAAGGGAAGAAGAGATAGTGTGCAGAACTGCTGACAAATTAACTTGACATTTGTCGGGAAACTGTTGGAATATATTATATAGGATGTGATATTGGATATTTAGACATTAACAGCAAACTTTGAGAGACTCAGTATTCATTTCTGAAAGGGAAATCATACTTGACAAACTTTGGAATTGTTTGAAGTTGATTCTTACAGCATCGATAATGGGGATCCAGTAGAATTGGCATATTTTAGATTATCAGAAGGCTTTCTATAAGAACTCACACAGTGAGTTCGAAAATGCAATGATGTGAAGGGTATTTGGAGGAATATATGTAAGTGGAAACTTAAAGTTTGGTTTGCCTTCCTTTAAGGGAGTCAGAATATAGATGTAAAGACATGTTGAAGCAGTTTCACAAAGACTGGTGAGACTGTACCTGGAGTATTGAGAACAGTTTTGCTAACCAAATCTGAGAAATAATGTATTGACCACAGATGAAGTGTAATGGACATTATCGAGATAAATCCCTCAGAGGGCGAGATTGCGTGATGAGGAAACTCGGCCTATGTTCTCTAGAGTTTCAAAGAATCAGAGATGGGTCACTGTGAACTTTATAAAACTCACAAAATATTCGAAAAGTTGGAAATTAACAGGAAATTTATCAGGCTGTCTAATCCACATTCAAGGCAAATAATGGCAGGATAAGGGACAGACCATTTAAGACTGCAATAAGGAGGAAATTCTGCACGTGGAGGGGACTGACTAACACAAGGGCAAGACAGGGCAGGATTACGGAGAATACCCAGATAACCTACAAGTGTGTCAAGCGGAACAGGATAACCAGTGAACTGGTCGGACTCATTAGTGACTTGCCAAGTTGCATCTAAATCAACTTTAGTAGTAGGAGAAAGCGTCGAGTGGTAGAAGGCTGTTTGTGTGACTGGAGGCTCGTGTCCAATGGTGTACCACGGGCATCAGTGTTGGGTCCCATATTTTTTGTGATTCGGAGGGTGCTAGTGTTGGGATGGGGGGGACAAATCTAAAAATAGCATAACACCAGACCATAATCTAACAGGTTTATTCGGCAGCACGAGCTTTCGAAACGCTGCTTCTTCATCAAGGTACACAACCACGTGATATAACTGATGTTGAGAGATTTTTAACGTTATTATTTGTGGTATTCATAAATGCTGCAGCTGTGAATATGGACGAGGAGTGGGGTGTATAATAAATAAGTTTGTATTTGATACAAAGATTGGCCGGGTTGTTGGCAGTGAGGAGGAAGGCCTTATGTTACACGTAGATACTGATGGAATGGCCAGATTGGTGGATCAATGGCAGATGGAATGTAACCCTGATAACTATTAGGTGATGCACTTTGGAAGAAGGAACCAGACAGGGGAGTACGCAATGAATGGCAGCACACTAGAAAGGTCAGAGGGTGCTTCTCCACACATCGCTGAATGTGACTGCACAGGTTAATACACAATCTGGGAAAGGCTAGAGGAATGTAAACATAGCCTTTATTCATCGAGGCATAGATTATAAGACTATGCGGAACTTTGGTGATGGCAAGATGGAATACTGTGCGTAGGTCTAGGAACAACATTACAGGAAGGATGTGATTGTAGTAGAGGGGGTGCAGAGCAGATTCACCAGGCTGTTCCCTGGGATGGAGCATATCAGCTATGGAGAAAGGCTGGATAAACTCGGGTTGTTTAGTTTGGAGGAGAGAAGGCTGAGAGGTCTGTGATTCGGAACGATAGGATTACGAGGTACATGGACAGGTTGGATAGACAACAGCTGTTGCTTTTACTCAAAGGGCCACACTTTTAAAGTGAATAATTTGCGGTTTCGAGAAGATTTGTGAATTGTTTTTCAACCAGAGGGTGTTGGGGTCTGGAATGCACTTCTTGAGAGTGAAGTTGTCATGGTAACCTCAAACAATCAGAAAAGACACGGTTGAGCACTTCTAATGCTTTAAGATTCACGGCTAAGGTCTTGTGTCGGGAAGTGGGCCTAATATAGACCGTGCTGTATTTCTGGTAGGAGTCTCTGCTTCTGTGATTGTATGGCTGTGGAAGGTCAATCATTGAGTAGCATAAGAAAGGAATTGATGAGTTTCTGAAGAATATCTTAACAAAGTTGATAAGAGAGAACTTGGAATATTTTCTGGAAATATATCAATGGCAAAATTAAGAGAAAAAAGTTGCAGATTTATTACAGTCTGATACCAGATAATTGAGGACCTGGAAGTAGCAGAACTATGAGCAAATATTTTAGTTATGCCTTCACAGAAGCAAACAAAACAAAAAAGAAAACTTCTTAGCAATACTAGGGAATTTTAGTATTGTGAGAAAAAGGGAATAGAATGAAAATAGGAACTAACCAGTTGAGAGAAAGTATTGGACTCAAATTAATGGGCATAGACAAAGTCAACAGAGATTTATGAAATGATAATCATATTTGAGAAAGTGGCTTTTAGTAAAATTATGTAGGAGGTATCAACGCCATGCGAGTGGAATCTCAGAAAGATTTTTGATAAAGCCCCAAGCCAATTGTGCAAATTCGAATCCTATGGGACTCGGGCTAATATCTGGTCATAGATTTAGAATGGGAGAGCTGGCAGGAAACAGTGAGTTGGAATATAACAATGTTTTATTTTTTTAAATGGAAGGCTTGGAGGATATTGTAAGGATCATCTCTTGGGCTCCAGCTATTCACAATACACATCATATCTTTGGGTGAGGGGCGCAAATGCAATATTCCCAAGTCTGCTGACAGGACTAAACAATGTCAGCTTGTGAGTGGATGAGGAGGATGTAAAAAAGTTCCAAGGTGATTGAGACAAGTGGAGTGACTGGGAAAATACGTGGCAGATGGAGAGCAATGGGGGAGATGACATGTTGTGTACTTTGATAGGAACAATTGAATGGCAACCTCTCATTTGAAAAGCGAGTGGTTGAAAAATGTTGCACTATAAATGAACATAAGCTGCATTTTTGTTTATTTCTGCGTAGCCCTCCGAGTCTATGTGTGGCAGTGAGTTATGAAGCCAGAAGTCAATACTGGAAATGGCATTGGCACGCTGACCATTGTATATAGGCCCAGCACGTGAGGAACTGTAACTTTGAAAGGAATCTGGATCTCCCTGTACAGCAGTCACTGAAAGCAATATTGCAGAAGCAGAAAGCAGGAAGGAAGATAAATTCACCTTCATTTCAGGGGGATTTGAGTACAGGAGTAAATGTATCTTACTGCAGCTGTACAGGGCCTTGGTGAGACCCTATCTCGAACATTGTGCGGTATTGTGTGTAGTTTTGGTCTCTTTTCCAAACAGACGACAAACCTGACTTTGAGGGAGAGCGGCAAAGGATGACCAGACTGATCTCTGGGATGACAGACTTGTTGTGGGAGCAGAGTTTGGGGCAACCTGACTTGTATTCAATTGGGTTTATGAAAATGAGTGGAAATCTCAGTGAAATATATAAAACTCTGACAGGACGAGACAGATTAAAGCAGGGATGGTAATCCCCCTGGCTGAGACATCTAAAACAAGGGGCCACAATATTAGGTACAGACAGGCCACTTTGCATTGAGATGAAAATAAATGCCTGAACACAGAGACTGGCGAACCAGGAGTACTCTCTCCCAAATCAGGCTGTGGAAGTCAAGGAGCTGAATATAAATCGGGATTTCTGGAAACTAAAGGAATAGGGAGAGAGCAGGAGTTTGGTGTGAAGATAGAAAATCAACTATCATTCCAGGTTGTTCTCCAATAACGCAATAACTGTGTTTCTGTGCAACACCGTGTTATAGAAAATCGTGCAATATTAATAATAGGGTCTGTGGAAAAAAAAAGGGCAAGTGGCAAACCCCCAAAAGTATCAATACAAACTGAAAATTAAATTTAGTCGAACACACAATAGGACAGTGTAAATAAATCTTTAAATCTCATGTTGTAATGGAACAGTGCTGAAAAGGTAACGCTTTCACACTACAGTCACTCACTGGTGCACTGTATCTTTCACCACAATCTTCACCAGAAAGCGCGCAGGGGCTGACTGACCATGTGATGCCGATACCGAATTCCAGTTCTCCCCAAGATTCTCCCCACAGTTTCAAATAAACTTCATTCTAAATATAGACTACAATTTCCAGTTTCAGGCTCAGTTTCAAGGCCTGCAAACCCGATTGCATTCCTGTTTTTGCTGACCACATTAATTGTCCCTTTTGTAGACAGCGGGTTTCTGAGGCAGGGTTTGCTGTTCAGCTGGTGCCTGACAAGGAATCGCGTCACAGTGAATGCGACATCACTTTATAGAAAGAGGTTCAAGAATCACATTGCAGCCGAATTGTATTTAATCAACACGCGTTATCAGTGAACTGCCTGTACATAGACTGGAGGCGCAAAACTCATGGGCTGAATGGACTACAGCAGTTCTCATTTTATGTTTCACAATGTTTAAACATATTAAGAGATATGAATATTGTATGGGGAAAACTGCGTTGAGGAGATGTTCGGCCATTAACTACAATGAGGAAAGCTCAATGAGTTGTATGACATATTCATTTCCCGATGCTACTGTGCAGTGTCTGGGAAAGCTCTTTAAATGTTGTCACAAGCTCTCAGCTGTTAGGAAGGAGGTCTCTGCAGGGTCGACGGGATTATGTTTCCTGTTCCCTTTTCTGATAACGAGGCTCTTGCCGGATGTTCCCTCCGGGTTTATCCTTTAAGACCTCGGAGCAGTTTGATACAATTGAGTGCCTTGCTTGCCCGTTTCAGAGACCATTGAAGAGTGTATCACATGTCTGTGTATCTGGAGTCACTTT
>NC_057717.1:29298037-29308125 GCF_004010195.1 Chiloscyllium plagiosum | reverse complement strand
CCAGGGAGTTGTCAGAGTTGGAGCTGGAATGAAACAGGTTTCTCTGGTACACGGCGTGTTGCGTAGCGCAAGTTTTCAGTCCTATTGCAGGATTGGTGTCAGGGCCAAATGCCTTTGTCTTATCTACAGTGTCCAGCTGTTGCTTCATGTCACGTGCAGTGAATTGAATTGGTTGAAGACGGGCATCTGTGATTCTGAGGGTATCATAACGAGGATGAGGTGGGTAATCGATTCAACACTTCTTACTGAGGGTGGTGTAGATACTGCATCTTTTACATGGATGCACAAGGCTGTTCCATTATTTCGGATGGGGATATTTATGGAGTCCTATCCTCCAGTAAGTTGCTTAATGGTCCATCGACTTTTATGCATGGATTTGATGACAGAACGTATATCTGATTTGTTAGTCTTGGGATTATCTCTCTCTCTATATCAGATGTTAGTCCTGCTGTTCGTAGTGTCACCAGTCAAGTGCGGTAGATTTCATGGATTGTCATCAGGTGTAGGTGCACGTGATTCCGAACCGACCATGTTGACCCACACTCGTCACTGACCCATGGATCGGTTTGATGGAAATGGTAGACGGATGGACTATCCTGGGGGAAAAGTTACAGATTGTCATTGAAATCTACGGCATCAGATGATAACCAGTTTTAGCTGCAATATCTACAATTCAATTCTACTGACTACCCCCCCCCCGGAGTTCACACCGAGACCTATTCACCCATCAGCCCGATATTCAGTGATCTACTCTGGTTTCTGATGCAGACATACTTCCATTTTCATATTCTCATTCTGCTGGAAGTCTTTCCTTAGTGTCACGCATCCAATTTATTACATAAACAATATCCATTTAAGGTTCTAATCTGAATCTTTTCCTTTCAGTAATGCCATCTTCTGTATTTGAAGTGAATGTGTTTCCTTCTGTTTTCTCCCTGACCATGAATCAGAGGACTGCAGCATCAGTGATGCCAGCCTTATGCAGTCTCAGACTCAAGGAACTTGTCACCATGCGTTTCTGTTCAGTTCCCAGTGTACGGCACTCCATGTTGGACAGGATGTTTGGGCATATTTGACAACATGTGGAAATCGTTCAAAAACAGACTCTGCTGAAGAAATTGCTAAAGATGTTGCAGAATTTTCTGGAGTGCATGCAGAGTTACACTTTCAGGTCCAGTCAACCTTCTATGAAGATTTTTTTTTTATTTCCAGTGTCCATAATTATTTGTTTAATTGAAAAATTGTTCTGCGCCTATTCATTTTTGGAGAAACTCTGCAGGCCTGTCAACATCTGCAGAGAAAGAGAAACAGAGTTAGCGTTTCCAGTCTAGTGTGACAATTCTTCAAAACTGAATACAATTGCAAAATGTATTCACTTGCCTGAAGTGGAGGATGGGTCGCAGGGAAAAGAGGGTGTGGCAAAAGAAAAACGGGCTTTTAGCAGTGGTGAACGAAAAGATTCTGTATAACGGGTCGAATTTAAGGTGTGAATGGGGGAAAGGGGTTCTCTCTATTGAATGCAAGATAAAAAAGACACAACCACACAAAGTTATCCGGAGGCCAGGAGGGAGAATGTTGACCATGTGGTATTATATAGATCTGGCCACAGATACGTTTTCACTGTCGTGGTCATCACCCCCTTTACACAAAGGAATTCAGGCGTTTGACGTCTTATTGGCACTAGTAAGCGTTTCATACTGCCTTCGTATTGTAATATGCAGAAAAACAAATTACAGTATGACGTTTGGGCTGAGTATTAGTTACCTGTCATTTTTAATATTATTTCACTTTTGCAGTGCTTATCTTTAAACGCTTGTTCTTGAAGTGTAGGATGGAGTTGAGGATGTTGAGGAGTGACATAATAGAAACTTATAAAATCATGAGAGGTATGGATATGGTGAATAGCCAAGGTCTTTTCCACAGGATAGGGGAATCCAAACATAGAGGGAATAGGTTTAAGGTGAAAGAGGGTAGATTTAAAAGGGATTAAGGGGCAGCCTTTTTACACAGAGCGTGGTGTGGGTATGGAATGAGCTTCCAAACGAAGAGTGGGAGATGCAAGGACAGCTACAACATGTAAAACTCATTTGGACAAGCATATGAATGGGAAAAAATTAGACACACATGGACCTAATGAAAATAGATGGGACTGGTATGATTTGGAAAGCCTAGCAAGCATGGACATTTAGAAAAGCTTCACGCAGAGTCAGTGTGGATTTGTGAAAGGGAAATTATATTTTGCCCTGTAAAATCATGCAAAGTTTTTCTGGAGATGCCTGAAAATGTAACAAGCGGACATGATAAAGGGGACCTGGTGGACACGAGGCTTTCCAGAGATTTTCCACAAGGTATTACAAAACAAAAGTTCTTACACAAAACAGAAGCTCCATGACGTCGGATACTGCATTAACATGGGATGATGATTGGTTAACACAGAAATCGGAGAGTCAGGATTAATGGATCTTTATGGTAACGGTTTATCTGCTGGAGTATCATAAATAGCAGTCTGATGGCATCAGTTATTTACACTTTATACTGATAGTCTGAAGGAGGGAGTTGAGTGCAATATACATCTGAGTTTGAGGATGACACTGAGAATCAAAAGACAGACTGTTATTTAATGGAGAGGACTTCCAGCAAAGGAACAGTAAAGGCGTTGGAGTCTTATGTGTATGAAACATAAAGTCAGCATGCTAATGCAGCAAGTAACTCGGTTGGTACATTAGGCGGTTTCCTGGGATGAAAGGGTTGTGTTGTTGAGAATCTCTAAAATGGTGAGGCGATAATTTATTGGGGTTTAAATGAATGAGGAGTGATACTGCTGAAACATGCGAGACACAGAAGGGGTGGGAAAAGGTAGATGTTGAGAAGTTGTTACTATTCCTGGGCAAAGTGTCGAACTCGAGGACATCGACACCGAATAAGGAACATCGATTTCAATCTGAGATGCAGAGTAATGTCGTCTCTCAGAGGGTAGTGAATATCTGGAATTTCCTAACCCGGAGAGGTATGGAGGGATACAAGGAATCGGCAAGAAAGTGGAGTTGAGCCCTGGAGTAAATTAGCCATGTTCTTATTAAAGGACAGGGTTAGCTTGAGGGGCCGATTGCCCTACTCCTGTTCCTATTTATTAATTTCACATGTTATGCTTTTGGAAAGTAACGGGCTATTTTGCTGGAAATCGTGTTGTAACATGTTGCATTCAGGGAGAGCAGAGGATTTGTTGTTTTTACCCTGGGTGGGTTACGTAGCTGTATTCCCAGCGTATCTGTGTCTGCAAAATGACCCACATCTGGAGCAAAGTTACAGAGAGGGGAAGCCTGGAAACAGGGATTTGGAGTGTGGGGGGGGGGGGGGGGGGGTGGTAACTTCATGATCCAGTCTTGATTTTCAAAGTACATTTGCAAAACTACACCTAACCATCGGAGTGGCCTCGATCTGCCCCTGTTAACATGTTCGAGGGCGAAATGGATCATCAGAACATAGGGCTGAGGGACACAAGTGGGCCTTTCGGTCCTTTCACGCTAATCCACCAGTAAATACGTTCATGGCTCATCTCATTGTGAACACAGCTGCACTTTTCTATCCATGCACATTATCCCTGATTCACCTGTCCATGGAAAATCAGACAAAGCCGGCTTCGATATAATATGAAGATCCAGCCATCCCAAACTTCTGGGAAAGCGAATTTCCACTTGACTGAAATCCCACTTTGTGAATTTCTCCAAATTTTTGCTCTGACTGAGGTCGGAGGGTGTCACTGTTTCCTTTTCTCGTCCCATTCCTCCACTGCTGACACCAAATTTTAGATGTAACCAGGTTGGTGAAATGGCCGATGATTATGGTCACAGACTGGGTCAGGTTCAGTGACAGGAACAAGTCAGGCAGATTTCTTTAGTCAGCCACAAGTAACTAATACAACTAAAGGATGTGCATGGTGGATCTGTGGTTAGCACTGCCACCTCCCATCTCCAAGTAGCTGCATTGAATTCCAACCTCGGACAATCCTCTATGTGGATTTTGAACATTCTCCCCATGTCTGTGTGGGTTTCCTCCCAGTGTTCCAGTTTCCTCCCACAGTCCAAAGATATGCAGCTCAGAGCGGATTGGCAATGCTAAATTGTCCATAGTGCCAAGGGATGTGTAGGTTAGATAGGTTAGTCATGGGAAATGCAGGGTTAAATGGATAGTGTAGGGGGCACGTCCGGTGGGGGTGGGGGGGGGGGGGATGCTGTTCCAAGGGTAAATGTGGACTTGATGGACGGAATGTCCTGCTTTCACAATGTAGAGCTTCTATAAAAAACAACAAGACGTTTGGACTCTGTAAACACCCAGTGGGTATCTGTCTGATCACTCTCCTCTATGTTTTGTATGTTTCAATAAGGTCACCTCCCATTCCAAGAGTAACCTGTTAAAGCCTTCATAATATAAGACCCTCTTCCCTGGAATACATGAAGTGAAACACCTCCGAACTGCTTCCAGTTTAATTCCACGGGAGGCTCATAATCCCCAAAGCCTTGAACTATGGTAAATAATACAGTATTTTGACTGTTTATTGCGCCCCCCCCACCCCCCGGCGAACCCTCTTAAAATCCTTGGTGATGCATTTTCCAAATTCAGATATCTTGCATCGTGGCACATGATTGTAGAAGATTTCAAATGTCTTATGGACCCCATGGTGGACGGAATGTCCAAAGTTGCCCCAATACTCTCGTTGTAATGTAAGCAATTACTGGATTTGTGTGCAGAACTAGAGCTGGTGGATGTGTGGAGGTAGATCTACATCACAAGTAGGGATTTTATTTTCTTCTTTAACCCGCAGAAATGCCACACGAGGGTTGATATCTTCCCCATCCCTGCAACTATCTTAGATTCGGAGGCATTCTGCACAATTGGGAATATTACAGTTTCTGACCATGAAACAGTATACTTATTGATTAAGATTAAGGGCAATGTAACAGATTCGAGACACGATCCCTTTATTCTTAAGACTAGTTAGTTCATTGAGCATTTAGATTAGATTATTTACAGTGTAGAAAGAGGCCGTTCGGCCTAATAAGTCCACACTGACTCGCCGAAGAGCAACCCACCCAGACCCATTCTCCGACATTTATCTCTTCACCTAACACTACGGGCAATGTAGCATGGCCAGTTCACCTAACCTGCACATTTTTGGACTGTGGGAGGAAACCGGAGCGCCCAGAGGAAACCCACGGAGACACGGGGAGAATGTGTAAACTCCACACAGTCAGTCACCGGAGGCGAGAATTGAACCCGTGTCTCTGGCACTGTAAGACAGCAGTCCTAACCATGTGACACTGCAATGAATTCCGATCTTTCTTAGCCATTAAGTCAGATTGAGCCAGTAACTCATCCACGCTATGGGAAATTGCTAAGGCTTATGCCAAGGGAATAATTATTCCTTAGGATGCAGCAGAAGGGGGAGCAGGAGCGCTGGTTTTAGGGAACGCTGAGGGCAGCTGAAAGTGCATACTGTGATTGTCCCTCAGTGGCTAAGCTGCAGTGGATCACAACGCTTCGGTCTACAGTGAATTCCACGCTCATACACACAGCCAAGAAGGAACTTACGTCTGCAAAACAAAGAACATGGTGATAAGCCAGGCAGGTATTTAGTCTATCTTGCCAGGAAAACGAGCACCCCTCTTAAGCCATTACTTCATTTAGGGAAGGTATTGGGATCCTCACCTTCAATTCCAAAAATATTAATGCCTCCTGTACGAGTTTTTTTTTCCGAATTATTTCAGACTGAACATTTTGAGGATAGATGGATTAAGATGGAGTCAATTTTCAAGAACCTGGGTTTTCCAGGAGTAACCCCTGAAGTGTTGTGTCTTAATGCATCATCAACAGCGCAGGAGGATATGAAGCTGTTTCAGAATGTAAAGGTGCACGTTCCTGATGGATTTCCTGTTGAATTTTATAAATAATTTATAAACCTATTGTCAGGGCTGATGTTTAACATATTCCATCACTTATGCAGTCACGAACCCCCTCCCTCCATCCTTAAGAGAGGCTCATATCTCTCTGATGCTGAAGAAAGGAAGACCCTGGAAGATTGTGCTTCTTACCCTCCAATCTCACTTTTAAATGTTGGTTTCAAAATCCTGTCTGAGACCCGTACAATCAGGCTGGAAACTTTGCTGCCTTCCGTTGCCAAAGAGGACCAAACAGGCTTTATAAAGGGCCACTGATCTTCGTACAACGTTAAGAATTTACTCAATATGATCCAAGAGTGTCAACAACAATCTGTCCAGAGATTATTGATCTCTTTAGATGAGAGAAGGCATTTGATTGGGTTGAGTGGCCGGGTCTCTTCTGTACATTAGAACGGTTTGGTCTGTGCAAAGTTTTTATCAACTGGTGAGAGTCCTTTGCCGCGATCCTCGGCCTGCGGTTCTCACTAATGGTGTGCCAACCAGTAATATTAATATTTCTCCAGGCAGCCGAAAAGGTTAACACCGGTCACCATTGCTGTTTACGTTCGGGATTGAGCCACTGGCGGAGGCCATCCGTAGGGATGCCAACATATCTGCCCCAGAAGTGGGACAGAAGTCACGTAAGTTTACATTGCATGCAGATAAGGGTCTTTTTTTTGTCAAATCCCGCAATTTCGGTAGTTCATGTGATGCAATAAATTAATTCACTTGTTGCCTTCCTGGGTGATAAGATTAATTTTACAAAGTTGGCGGCCATGCCTATAGGAGATCTGAAGGAAATACCTGAGACTGAGGGCAAATCCTGATTTCCTTTTGAATGGTCACTGGAGTGAGCTCCCTATTTCAGTATATTCATTACATCTGTCTTTGATCATTTATTTAACGTGAACTGAATCCATTTGTTTGACAAAATTAAACAAGACCTTCAAAGATGGGAGTCATTTCCAATATCCTGGCTAGGTCGGATAGCTGTTATTAAAACGAATGTCCTTCCTCATTTCCTACACCCGTGCAAATGCTTTCTTTGATTTTTCCCAGACAGATATTTAGGAAACATAATGGCTGGTTTAGCTCTTTTATTTGGCACCATAAGCGATTCTTTATCAAGCTAACAAAATTGCAACTGCCCCACAGATTGTGGTGAGTAGATCTCCCCAATTAAAAGCAATCAATGAAGTTCTTTTATCATCCTATGTTAGTGCCTGGGCCGCTGAGGACTCGGGGGAAGTGATGGGGGAACCAACAAGAGGGAAACATTCTAATCAAACCCATTGTCCCAGAGGGTTCTGTCTCTAACAGTATCTGTGGGAGCAGCCAGCACACAGCCCTGGTGGAGGGACAGTCTCAGCCTCATATTGAAGACCCTGCCCACTGTTTTATGTGGCACTTCTTCCTGTGAAGTAGGACATACTTCTAAAGGACCAAGCACATGGAAGCTGGGCATCCATGAGGCACTGTGGACGAACAGCAGCTGTAGCATCAATGGCCTTCCCTCCATTATGAACTTAGAAATGGGCTGTTCACTGATGGTGCCAAAATGTTAAGCACCATTTAGAACTACACCTATACTGAAGCAGGTCATTCAGCCCATGAAGAGTTTTAAACAGGAACAGAATGAGGCCATTCAGCCATTGGAGGCTTTTACTCAGCAAGTGGAGCCGATCTTTTAATCTCTCATTTGGGTTACACAGGAAATGGAAGGGAACATTCAGCCTTAAAAAATTGCTACACAGGAATACGGTGGGGGGGGGGGGGGGGGGGGGGGGTGCGGGTTACTGAGCCAGGAGCAGGGATCATTTAGGGAGAAAACAGTCTCTATCAGTTTAACACAAATGACTGACTACAATGACAAAGTGACCAGTGCTGTGACCTGAACTATTTGTAAATTATATCAACGGTTTCCAGAAATGGAACAAATGTGTTCTCATTAAATTGAAACTGACACTAAATAGACAGGAACTAAAGTTATCAAGGGGAGGTAGAGAATCTGTAAATGGATAAGCAAGGGACAACAACTTGGTAAATAGAAAATAACGTGGGTAACTGTGCACCTGTGATTTTTTTCAGGAAGGCTGTGTATAAGATAAATGGAGAGGGATTTCAAGCCTTAATGAAACACTGGGTGCTGAGCCGTTCAAACACGGGAAGTGTTGCTCCATCTCCCTGATGTTCCCAGGGGCCCCATGCTCCCAGTACACACAGGATATTTTGATGTGGTTGGTTGGTGTGGAGAGTGTTTCGCGGGAGGGTGTTTTGAGCCGTGTATAAAGGGATCGGCCTTTATCCGAGGGGCCACCCTTTCTTTCTCTGTGGAGACCCGACGACGATAGGGATGGCTGCCTGCTTCTGAATGAAGAGGCTGGGGCTTATGCCAGATTAGTGGGTATTCACCAACACGATGTGCATGGTCACACTGTAACATTAATGGGGTGAGAGACGGGGGGTCCAATTACAAGAATGGGAACAAAAGGTATTGCGAGATCAGCTGAAATAGTTAGTTATATTACATTCTCGATCCACCTCACAGAACCAGCCCAGACACCATAAACCCAGAAGAGATATCTGTTCAGCGTGGAACACTGCATACCGGGCTAGTGTACTGCTCAGTACAACCCAGCAATCTGTCCAGAGTGGAACATTGTAGATTCATCCATTGCACGGTTCAATACAATCCGCAATCTGTCCAGAGTGAAACGCTGCGCAGATCATATCAGAGCATTGATCCATAAACCCGGATTACATATCTGTCCAGCACGGCGAGCTGTGCAGACCACTGCAGTACATTGATCTAGAAATGTGGAATGGATATCTGTCCAGCACCGGGAACTATGCAGAGCAAGCAATGGATTGATTTATTAATCGCAAACAGATATTCTAACCAACACAGGGAGCTGTGCAGTGATCACCAGTGAATTGAACTCTAAACCAGGAGCATCTATGACTGTGTACACCACCCCAGATCATTGATCTGTAATCCAGGAGCATTTACCCTCCCCGTATGTAGGACTGTGTACACCACTCCAGTGCATTGATCTGTAAACCAGGAGCAGTTACTCTCCCAGCATGTAGGACTGTGTACACCACCCCAGTGCATTGTTCTTTAAACCAGAAGCAGTCATCCTCCCAGCATGTAGGACTGTGTACACCATCCTAGTGCATTGATCTGTAAACCAGGAGCAGTTACCCTCCCAGCATGTAGGACTGTGTGCCCCACCCCAGTGCATTGATCTGAAACACAGGCACAGTTATCCTCCCAGCATGTAGGACTGTGTACACCACACCAGTGCATTGATCTGCAAACCAGGAGCAGTTACCCTCCCAGCATGTAGGATTGTGTACACCACCCTTGCTTGGGTGATTTAGAATTAGTAGTATCCCTACAGTGTGGAAACAGCTCCTTGGGCCCAGTGTGTCCACTTTGACCCTCTGAAGAGTAACTCACCCAGACCCATTCCCCTACTATCCTATATTTACCCTGACTAATGCCCCAACTTACACATCCTGGAACACTATGAGTAATGGCCAATTCATCTAACCTGATCTGGAGATGCCGGTGTTGGACTGGGGTGCACAAAGTTAAAAATCACACAACACCAGGTTATAGTCCAAAGGTTTAATTGGAAGCACACTAGCTTTCGGAGCGACGCTCCTTCATCAGGTGATGGTGGAGAGCTCGATCGAAACACAGAATTTATAGCAAAAATGTACAGTGTCATGTAACTGAAATTATACATTGAAAAATTGATTGTCTTTTAAGCCTTTCATCTGTTCGAATACAATGATAGTTTCACTTCTTTCATGCGTAAATCACAAAACCCTTTTTAAGTTGCATTCTCGGGTTAGCTGTTAACAGTATGTTGAAGATGTTAGCCCAAAGTGTTCTCTGTCTATGACCTGAGGTTTAGATTGTTTCTAATCTAAAAAGTGAATATAACAGAGTTTTACATAAATTCATGCAGTTTTTGAGCTCAGAGTTCTACATGAATGTATGCAGTTTTTGAGCAAAGTGCAATATAACTCTGCAAGTACAAATTCACCACACAAAATATATGTGTGCATGTGGGTCTTTGTCTGTCTGTGTGTGTTTGTCTGGGGTGGGGGTTGTGAGTGTGAGAAAGTGTGTGTGTGTGT
>NC_057717.1:29292722-29295737 GCF_004010195.1 Chiloscyllium plagiosum | reverse complement strand
TTTTTTGTTCTTGGCGTGCATGTACGTGGTGTAGTTTTGTCGCCTTATCTGTTTGGCAATGTCAGTAATTTTACTGATGCATCCTGTGTGCAGGCTGTGAGTGTGGACTCTGAATTTCAAGGTTGTGGCGCCTGCTGTAGAGTTGGTGTACGAGATGATTGAGAAGTTTACGAGAGGTGCGGTGACAAAGTCTCTCTGCATAGTCTGTGTTGTAGGTCGACCTAAGTGGGTTCGTGATCCGTAATCCTTTCGGGATCTTTCCTGCTTGCCTGCA
Source organism: Chiloscyllium plagiosum (assembly GCF_004010195.1). NCBI lineage: Eukaryota > Metazoa > Chordata > Chondrichthyes > Orectolobiformes > Hemiscylliidae > Chiloscyllium > Chiloscyllium plagiosum. The sequence continues at coordinate 29,295,463 of NC_057717.1, read as the reverse complement.
TACTTGTAGAAACTTAATGTCTGCGTCGATATGTGCAATCTTCTTGGAGATCCTCTCCACTTTAAGCTGGCGGTTAGGATGGTGTCGATAGTAGTCATGATTCGGAGATGCCGGTATTGGACTGGGGTGTACAAAGTTAAAAATCACACAACACCAGGTGTGTGATTGTACACCCCAATCCAACAGGTTTAATTGGAAGCACACTAGCTTTCGGAGCGACGATCCTTCATCAAGTGATTGTGGAGGGCTCGATCGTAACACAGAATTTATAGCAAAAATTTGCAGTGTAAACCACATGCACTCATATATTTTGTGTGGTGAATTTGTACTTGCAGAGTTGCATTGCACTTTGCTCAAATTCGCATACATTCATGTAGAACTCTGAGCTCAAAAACTGTATGAATTTATGTATAACTCTTATCTCACCTTTTTAGATTAGAATCAATCTGAACATCAGGTCATAGACAGAGAACACAGGGGGCGAACACCTTCAACATATTATCTCACTATCACCATTGTTAACAGCTAACCCGAGAATGCAACTTAAAAAAAAGAGTTTTGTTATTTACACATGAAAGAAGTGAAACTATCACTGTATTCTAACAGATGAAAGCCTTAAAAGACAACCAATTATTCAATGTATAATTTCAGTTATATCACACTGCAATTTTTTGCTATAAATTCTGTGTTACGATCGAGCCCTCCACAATCACCTGATGAAGGAGCGGCGCTCCGAAAGCTAGTGTGCTTCCAATTAAACCTGTTGGACTATAACCTGGTGTTGTGTGATTTTTAACTTCATCTAACCTGCACATCTTTGTGACTGTGGGTGGAAACCTTCGCAGGCACAGTTGACAATATAATGAATCCACACAGCCAGTCACCCAAGGCTGGAACCAAACCCTGGTGTTTAGAGTCAGCAGTGCAAACTACTGAGCCACCACGTGCTACTTGAGGGAGAAATAATGATATCTTTTGATCAAATAACTCCTAAGTATGGACTCCCTGGTAGAGACTTCTTCTGGGTTTTTTTTTCCAGATTAGAGATTTGATTAAAAAACACTTTTAAAAGACACTTATAGTTCCGATATAGAGAAGTGGGTTCTTACTGCTAAGAATACACTCTCTGTCAACGCCCTTTATCATTAGTTGGATAGTGTCCCCTCAGACAAGACTGTGCAGCTTCGTGACGTCTGTGCGAGAGTGTTGGGAGGTTTAGATCGCTTCGAAGACATGGGAGGATATTTGTGAAAATGCTCGAAGTATTTTGATCTGTAATAGGACCCATTCCATGCAGTTGAAAATTCTTCATAGGGTCTATCTGACACCAGATTTTCTCTCAAATATTCAAAGTGGGATTATCTTCAACATGTCCTAAATACAGAATGATTAAAGGCACTCTTACTCATTGCATGTGGTCCTGCTGCAGGCTTCGTATATATTGGAGAACTGCGTTAGGTGTGATAGAGTTGGTCTTGGCGACCGAATTGAAGATGGACCCGATTTCTCGTTTCCTCGGCCTGCCCAGAGTATCTTATGCAGATGCACATGGGAAGAAAAATATCCTTACTTTCTGTGCTAGGAAAAATATTCTGTTGTGTTGAATGTCTGAAAACTCCCCGGGGCTGTTGGGTCTTTGTAAGCTCATCATGGAGAATATCCCTTTGGAATTTCTCACCGGTATGGTGCACCAAAATTCAGAGATTAATATAAGTCATAGAGTCGTAGAGGCGTGGAGATGTAAAGCATGGAAACAGACCCTTCGGTCCAATCCATCCATGCCGATCACATATCCCAAACCAATCTCGTTCCACCTGCCAGCACCCAGCCCATATTCCTTCAAACTCTTCCTATTCATTTACCCATGCAAATGCCTCTTAAATGTTGCATTTGCATCAACCTCCCTCACTGCACCTGACAGCTCATTCCGTGCACATACCAACCTCTGTGTGAAATAGTTGCCCCGTAGATCTCTTTTATATCTTTCTCCTCTGACCCTCAACCTATGCCCTCTAGTTCTACTCCCGACCCCAGGGAAATGACTTTACCTATTTACCCTATCCATGTCACTCATAATTTTGTAACCCTCTATAATGTCACCACTTAGCCTCAGACGCTCCAGGGAAAACAGCTCCGTCCTGTTCAGCCTCTCTCTTTCGCTCAAAGCCTCCAACCCTGGAAACATCCTTGTAAATCTTTCCTGAACCCTTTCAAGTTTCACAACATATTTCCAATAGGAAGGAGACGAGAATTGCACGCAATATTCCAACAGTGGCCTAACCAATGTCCTGTACAGCTGCAACATGATCTTCCAAATTCTGTTCTCTATACTCTGACCAATAAAGGAAAGCATACCAAACGCCTTCTTCACGATCTTATCTACCTGCGTCTCCACTTTCAAGGGGTATGAACCTACACTCCAAGGTCTTTTTGTTCAGCAACATTCCCTGCGACCTTACCAATAAGTGTATAAGTCCTGCGAAACCTTGCTTTCCAAAAGTGCAGTACCTCGCATTTATCTGAATTAAACTCCATCTGCCGCTTCTCAGCCCATTTGGCCATTTGGTCAAGATCCTGTTATAATCTGAGATGGCCACGACACCTGCAATTTTGGTGTCAACTGCAAACTTACTAACTTTACCTCTTTTATTCGCATCCAAATCATTTATGTCAATGACGTAAAGTAGTGAATCCAGCACCGATCCTTGTTACACTTCACTGGTCACAGACCTCCAGTTTGA
>NC_057717.1:29280610-29292222 GCF_004010195.1 Chiloscyllium plagiosum | reverse complement strand
GGCTACATTTTCCATCTGCAAGTTAAATCAGTAACGTTATCAATCCCACACTGGACTCTGTGAGCTCTTCTTGAACATTGTCTAAACTGTATGACTCCATCACATTCTCGACTCCAGGTCAGTGAGTTATTGCAGAATCAATTCATTAACAACGAATGGTCCTACTTGTTTTCAAGATGTGTTAATATGTTCTTGCATAATGTAAAAACAAGTTTTTCATGTCTTCTCACTATCTGTGTTAAATGAATATTCTTAAACATATACAGTAATTGCTGGAAAAGCTCAACTTGTCTGTCAGCATGTAGGAACAGAATTCAGAGTTCAATTTTTCGGTCCAATGACCTTTCCTTTGAACCTGACTTATTCTTAAATTATTTCCCCAGTTTTATTCTCCCATTCAAGAAGAAATATCCATCCGGTATTCACCAGCTATACTCTTCTCAAGATCTTATATGGTCAATAAAACATCCCTCATTCTCAGGCCGAACTGTTAATTCTTCATAACGTAATGCTTTCATAATACAACAGATGTAATCTCGCAATGCCCTGTACTGATGCAGAAAACATCGCTAAGATCACACCCAACACCCCTTGCACGAAACAGAATCACGACATTTACCTTCCAAATCACTTGCTACATCTTCAAGTTAATTTGATGTGATTCCTGTACTAAGACACACAAATCCCTCTGTTACACTGAGTTCTGCATTCGCCTTGCATTTAAATAAATTTCTGCTGTTTCGTCTTTTCAACAAAACAGAAAATTTCCATCACATATATATTGTACTGTTTTTTTTCTGCTAAAGCTTTGCTCATAGCCATCCTCTGTCTGTATGCCATTGCTTGTTGCTGTGCCCTCCCCAGTCTGTGTCCCATTGCAGACGTTCTGCACTCCCAATGCCTGTATCACATTGCAGACGCTCTGCCCTCCTGCTGTATGTGTCCCATTGCAGACACTCTGCCCTCTCCCGTCTGTATCCGATTACAGACGCACTGCCTTCAGCCGTCTGTATCGCATTGTAGATGCTCTCCCTTCCCCTGTCTGTACCCCATTGCAGACTCTCTGCCCTCCCCGTCTGTATCCCACAGCAGACGTTCTGCCCTCCCCCTGTCTGTATCCCATTGCAGACGCTTCCCATTGCAGATACTCTGCCGTCCCCCTGTCTATATCCCATAGCAGACGCTCTGCCCTCCCGCTGTCTGTATCCCATAGCAGATGCTCTGCCTCCCCTGTCTGTGTCTCATTGCAGACGCTCTGCCCTTTCCCTGTCTGTATCCCATTGCCGAGGTGCATCCCTCCCCAGTCTGTCTCCCATCGCAGACGTTCTTCACTCCCCCTGTCTGTATCCCATTGCAGATACTCTGCCGTCCCCCTGTCTATATCCCATAGCAGACGCTCTGCCCTCCCGCTGTCTGTATCCCATAGCAGATGCTCTGCCTCCCCTGTCTGTGTCTCGTTGCAGACGCTCTGCCCTTTCCCTGTCTGTATCCCATTGCCGAGGTGCATCCCTCCCCAGTCTGTCTCCCATCGCAGACGTTCTTCACTCCCCCTGTCTGTGTCCCATTGCAGATACTCTGCCGTCCCCCTGTCTGTGTCCCATTGCAGAGGTGCATCCTTCCCCCAGTCTGTCTCCCATTGCAGACACACTGCCCTTCCCCTGTCTGTATCCCATTGTAGACGCACTGCCCTCGCTCTGCCCTCCGCTGTCTGTATCCCATTGCAGACGCTTTTCCCTCCTTCTCTCTGTATCCCATTGCAGACGCTCTGACCTCCCTTGTCTGTATTCCATTGCAGAGCCTCTGCCCTCCCCCGACTGTATCCCACTACAGACAGTCTTCCCTCAACTGTCTGTATCCCATTGCAGACGTTCTGCCCTCCCCCCGTCTGTATCCAATTGCAGGTGTTCAGTCCTTCACCTGCCTATAGTCCATTGCAGACGCCCTGCCCTCCCCCTGTCTGCATCCCATTGCAGACGCTCTGCCCTCCCCTGCCTCTTCCCTTCCCCTGTCTGTATCCCATTGCAGACGCCCTGCTCTCCCCCTGTCTGCATCCCATTGTAGACGCTCTGCTGTCCCCGTCTGTATCCCATTGCAGACGCTCTGTCTCTATTTGACACCTTATTGAATGACTATCCTGGTGCATGAGCAAACTGAGCTCCATCTCCTTCATCCGGTTCATTAGAATAGATTGTAATTTTTTGATGACCTCATACAGATCCCAGAAGAATTCCACTTGTTACAGCTTTCCAAACACAAAATGAGTAATGATCGATACTCTGTATTTCCTGACAGCTACCCAGGGCGCCCCTGCTTCTGCATAACAGCCTGGGATGGTTATATGGCGTCCCTCTGTGCTGTGTAATTTACTGAGTACTTCATTCTGTTTGGTGCGGCCTGTTTGGTGCAGCCCATTTTGCCGCAGACCCATTTAGGCGCAGAACTATTTCAGTGCAGCTCATATTTATTCCTTTTCAGGCTTAGATAAAAGCATTAATCAAAATAATAAAAATAAAAATGATGTTTATTCCCTTCAGTAAAAATGTTAACAAGACACTTGAATAAGTATAACATTGACTCGACGTTTTCTTTCAGAGTTAAAATGATCGTTGGTCTTGCATTTATTCACATTGAAAACATTCATGAACTATTGAACATTTGACTGATGCACTTCCAGATGAATTGCAGCCGCTGCTGGACTGGTTCGAGGAGAACAATGGAGGTAGAAGATTACACAGAGGAAATGGTCGTCGTTCACCGCTTTTTCCAGTTGGAATGTGGAATTTATATGAAAGAACTTTAAACAATAAGGACAAAACAAACAATAATGCAGAAGCTGCCCACAGGAGATGACAATGCGAACTTGATGTGGAACATCCAGTTATTTGAAAATATATTGACAGTTTACGCAAAGTTCAGAGAGGAAGGGACATTTACTGTGAGCATCTCGTAGCAGGGCACGATATTCCGTTGAAATTAAAGAAGCAGATGCTAGAATACAAACACTCGGAAGAAGATTTAGTGAGAGAAATGATGTCGAGTATTTACGAGGATTGCCCAAAATTTTGAATGAACGTCATGTGTTAGATTTTTGGTATTGAACTTATATCGTTTATTTATTTCTTTTTAACATTTTTACTGAAGAAAATAAACATTATTTTTATTTTAAGTCTTTCATTAATGCTTTTAACTAATTCTGAAAAGTGAGAGAGATGAGATTGGAAATGCCAGCGAGTTTAAATTGAGAATTGCTCTTTACTGAACATTGCTGCTTACTTGGTTGGTGGGACGTCGATGTTTCAGAATCTCCACACAAGGTGTCCTGGTCCTCTCTGGCTCTTTCCAGGATCCTCCCCACATGTCGAAGTAGAGGGTGAGGGAACGGATATCGGGCACTCTAACACCCGGCTTGGCCTTTTATGTCCTATTCCAGGATGTTTCTCCTGGAATGGGAGAAGAGGAGGGACGGAGTGATGGTTGGAGTGGGTGTCCCTGCTGTTAATGCTGGTATAGGTGAAGGAGGAAGGGTGAGATATCCGGAGGGAGTCTGACCACAGTGTCGTATCCATGCAGTGGTATTAGTGTGCGGGACTATTGCGTCAGTGACAGAAAAAGTGGGGGAAGGAAGGTGCTGAATTCAACAGTGAGTGTGGTCGTGCTGGAGCCTTATTTGCAGATAGAGTGTGAGCCTTGTTCGGGGGTAGGTGTTTTAAAGATATACAGTGAGTGTGAGGGAGCAGGAAAATATGGTGACACTTATCCTGGCAAAGTGGGGTTAAAGAATATTGATGCTTGTCCTGTTTTGCTGACCAATTCTTCAGATTATCTCAGCGTTGAGGTGAGTCTCCCTGAACGGCTTGTCCAAGTCTATCGGTAATAACGCCACAGACCCTTTCCATCACTTCCCACAGAATCAGTTTGGGTGGATCTTAGAAATAGCAAGGTGAAGCAAACTTTAGTGTCTTATACATCAAAACCAAATCTGTCACGTAAATACTTTACAACATATGCTCTGGAAATTAGGTATGTAAGTATATGTAAGGGGGACCAATGACACAGTGATATTATCGCTGGGCTCTTAACCCAGAGACCCAGGTAATATTCTGGGGACTTGAATTCAAATCCTGCCATGGTGGAATTTGAATTCAATATGTATCTGGAATCAAGGGTTTATGATAACCAAGAATCCATTGTCGATTGTTGGAAAAACTCATCTGGTTCACTGATGTCCTTGAGGGAAGGATACTGCTGTCCTTACCTGGTGTGGCCTGCATGTGACTCCAGACTCAAGACAACGCTGCTGACTCTTAACTGCCCTCTGGCATGGGCAATAAATACTGGTTATCCAGCGACACCCTCATCATGTGAATGAGTAACAAATAATCATGGTGCTGCAGTAATAATGGATGGTCTCAAATTGCACCAAAACTGCAGTGACTACTAATACTGTGAAGAAAAACTTCCGTAGGTGTGTATTAGGTAGGTTGAACAGTATGTTGTGAACCAAACTAGAGAGCAGGTTATTTCAGATTTGGTGTTGTGTGGTCAGGAGGACTAATTAATAACCTTGCTCTGAAGCAGCTTTGGAGGAATAGGGACATCAATATGTTGCATTTTTACAAGGCGTCTGAAAACAATATCGAATGTTTGAACATTCTGGTCAAACATCATGGAAGCCCGGAGGCTAGAGGGTCAAGTACGCTCCAATGAATTGGGGAAGTATAATATAACATTCAATGGGAGAAGCAATGATTGTGAGAGTCATAGAGTCCGACAGCACGGAGAAAGGCCCTTCAGCCCTAACTGGTCCATTCCAAACAAAATTTCGATTCACATTAACCCCATTTTCCTGCCCTTGCCCCATATCCTTCTTATTCTTTCCTATCCATGTATTTGTCCAAATGCATGTTAAATTTTGTGAATGTATCTCCCTCAACCACTTCTGCTGGCAGCTCATTCCATGTGTATACCACACTGTGAGTAAAATAAATTGCCCCTCAGGTTCCCTTTTACTATTTCCCCTCGGATCTTAAATTGATGCCCGCTCGTCCGTGGGTTGCTCAATCCTGTGGAAAAAAAGACTGAGTGCATTCACTCTATCCATGCTTCCCATGACCTTATACACTTCTATCAGATCCCCCTCAGTCTCATACACTCTAAAGTAAAAACTCCTAGCTTACCCAACCTCTCACTATAACTGAGACCATTGAGTCCGGGCATCATCTTGTATATTTCTTCTGCACTATTTCCAGTTTAAGAACATCCTTCCTATAGCAAAGTGAACAACACTGAACATAACACTACCAGTATTGCCTCACCAGCATCCTGTATAATTGCAACATAACTCCCTATATTCGACACTCATTACTCTGACTGATGAAGGCCAGTGTGCCAAATGCCTTTTTCACTGCCCTATCTACCTGTGACTGCACTTTCAGAGAACCTTGAAACTGAATTCCAAGGTCACTTTGTCTCAATACACTCCTTAAGACCCTGTCATTCACCATGAAACTCCTACCTTGATTTGACTATCTAAAATGCAAGAACTGACACTTATCTGTAAATATATATACAACATACATGGATAAAACAAACAGTAATAGTCCCAGAACCGTCTCCTAAGGCATTCCACTCATCACAGGCCTTCAGTCCGACAAGCGTGCTTCCACTATTACTCTATGTTTCCGAACATCAAGCAAATTTTGGATCTGATTTGCCAGCTCCGCCTCAATTCCATTTGATCTAAACTTCCAGAGCAACCTACCATGTGGAACCTTAATGAAGGCCTCACTGAAATCCATATACACTACGTATACCACGATGCCCTTGTCAAAGTTACTGGTCATTTCACCAAAGCACTCTCACAAATGTTTGAACCATTATCCCTCATGCACAAAGAAAGTGCTGACTGCTAATAATCACACCCTGCCTTGCCAAATTCATGTATATCATCTCTCTCAGATTCTTCTCAAGAAACTTACCAACTAGAGATGTTAGGTTTACTGGTCCATAATTCCCAGGTTTTTCTTCGTAGCTCTTCTTGAATAAGGGCACAGCTTTCGCTACCCTCCAGTCCTCCGGGACCTCACCCGTTGGCTACTGATGATACAAAAGCACCAACCAGGGCCCCCACTATCACTTCTCTGTCCTCCTGCAGTGTTCCTGAATATATCTGGTCAGGACCAGGGGATTTATAGAAATAGTGCATAGTCTGAATAGATTACTGAGTAGAAATACTGCATAGATATATCTACTTATTTCAGGTGAAAACACCAAAGAGTGAGTAAGTGACTCAATGATGATTAACATAACAAATTAAAGAATATATTAATCATAGGAAGTGACTTCAAAAGAATTCCAGACATTTTGGAATCCTAAGAATTCTCAGAAAATTGCAATCCAGAAAAGGAGGGCCATGAAACTGATCAGGAAATCAAAAAGCGAACATGCATGCAAACAAACTGGAACACAAAGACTGCAAAAATCTATAATCTATATTTCAAAAGAAAGAATAAATATAGTCAAATGTGGAAATTTGCAATCGGGAGAGACGAGTTTATGGTGGATAACAGGGAAATGGCAAAGCAAATGACCAGTTACTTCACATCTGTCTTAATGGAGTAAGATCCAGAAAATCACCCAGAAATACGAAGTGATCGTATAGGACTTGTGGAAGTAAAGATATAAAGTCAATTCACATCAGTAACAAGGCAATATTGAACATGCAGCTGGATTGAGCATTGCTAAGCTTGACAAACCAGATATACTTCATACCAAAATATTCAGAAATAAATCACAAATAGAAGGATTGATTGCGTTGTCGATGACGGCGTTCTATTTTCCTGTACATTTTGCAGAGTCTGAAAGCTGGTGTTGATAAATGCACATTAGTAAACGTGATCCAAGGATTATAGATGAATGGTAGGGATCCAAGCATCTACAAAGAGAAGAAGAGATAGTGTGGAGAACTGCTGAAAAATTAACTTGACATTTGTCTGGAAATTGCTGGAATATGTTATATAGGATGTGATATTGGATATTTAGTCATTAACAGCAAAATTTGAGAGACTCAGTATGCGTTTCTGAAAGGGAAATCATACTTGACAAACTTTAGAATTGTTTGAAGTTGATTCTTACAGCTTAGAAAATGGGGTACCAGTAGAATTGGTATAGATTTTAGATTATCAGAAGGCTTTCTATAAGAACTCACACAGTGAGTTCGAAAATGCAATGATATGAAGGGTATTTGGAGGAATATATGTCAGTGGAAACTTAAAGTTTGGTTTGCCTTCCTTTAAGGGAGTCAGAATATAGATGTAAAGACATGTTGAAGCAGTTTCACAGAGTGTTGGTGAGACTGTACCTGGAGTGTTGAGAACAGTTTTGGTGACCAAATCTAAGAAAGAATATACTGACCACAGAGGATGTGTAATGGACATTATCCAGATCAATCCCTCAGATGGCGAGATTGTCTATGTTCTCTAGAGTTTCAACGAATCAGCGGTCGATCACTGTGAACTTTATAAAACTCACAAAATATATGGCAAGTTGGAAATTAACAGAAAATTTATCAGGCTATCTAATCCACATTCAAGGCAAATAATGACAGGATAAGGGACAAACCATTTAAGACTACAATAAGGAGGAAATTCTACGCGTGGAGGGGACTGACTAATACAGGGCCAAGGCAGGACAAAAGAAATAAACAAAAAAGAATACAAGCATGGACTACTTTCTAAACGGTGAGAAAATTCAGAAAGCCAAAGTACAGACGGATCTGGAAGTGCTTGTTGAGGATTCTCTAAAGGTAAACATGCAGTTTGAGTCCATGATTAAGAAAGCCAATCCAATGTTGTCAATTATCTCAAGAGGGTTGGAATATAGAAGCACCGTTGTACTACTGAGACTTTATAGAGCTCTGGTTAGGCCCCATTTGGAGTACTGTATCCAGCTTTGGTACACACTCCTCAGGAAGGACAAACTGGCACTGGAGCGTGTCCAGCGAAGATTCACACGGATGATCCCTGGAATGGTCGGTCTAACATATGAGGAACGGCTGAGGATCTTGGGATTGTTTTCATTGGAGTTTAGAAGATTAAGGGGAGATCTAATAGAAACTTACAAGATAATACATGGCTTGGAGTGGGTGGACGCTAGGAAATTGTTTCCGTTAGGCGAGGAGACGAGGACCCGTGGACACAGCCTTAGAATTAGAGGGGGTAAATTCAGAACAGAAATGCGGCGACATTTCTTCAGCCAGTGAGTGGTGGGCCTGTGGAATTCATTGCCGCAGAGTGCAGTGGAGGCTGGGACGCTAAATGTCTTCAAGGCAGAAATTGATAAATTCTTGATGTCACAAGGAATTAAGGGCTACGGGGAGAATGCGGGTAAGTGGAGTTGAAATGCCTATCAGCCATGATTGAATGGCGGAGTGGACTCGATGGGCCGAATGGCCTTATTTCCGCTCCTATGTCTTATGGTCTTATGGACAAGATTACAGAGACTCCCCAGATAACCTACAAGTGTGTGAAGCGGAACAGAATAACCAGTGAACACGTAGGACTCATTAGTGACTTGCCAAGTTGCATTTAAATCAACTTTAGTAGTAGGAGAAAGAGGGGAGTGGTAGAAGGCTGTTTGTGTGACTGGGGGCTAGTGTCCAATGCTGCACGACGGGCATCAGTGCAGGGTCCCTTATTATTTGTGATTCGGAGGTGCTAGTGATGGGCTGCCGTGGACAAATCTAAAAATAGCATAACACCAGACCATAGTCTAACAGGTTTATTCGGCAACACTAGCTTTTGAAACCGCTGCTTCTTCATCAACGTGCACAACCACGTGATGTAACTGATGTTGAGAAATTTTTATCCTTATTATTTGTGGTATTCATAAATGATGCAGCTGTGAATATGGATGAGGGGTGGGGTGTGTAATAAATAAGTTTGTATTTGATACAAAGATTGGCCGGGTGGATGGCAGTGAGGAAAAAGGCCTTAAGTTCCAGGTAGATACTGATGGAATGGTCAGATGTGTGGATCAATGACAGATGGAATGTAACCCTGGTAATTATGAGGTGATGCACTTTGGAAGAAGGAACCAGACAGGGGAGTACTCAATGAATGGCAGCACACTAGTAAGCTCAGAGGGTGCTTCTCCACACATCGCTGAATGTGACTGCACAGGTTAATACACAATCTGGGAAAAGATAGTGGAATGTAAACATAGTCTTTATTAATCGAGGCATAGATTATAAGAACTATGCGGAACTTTGGTGAGGGCAAGATAGAATACTGTGTGTTGGTCTGGGAACAACATTACAGGAAGGATGTGATTGTAGTGGAGGGGGTGCAGAGATGTTCCCTGGGTTGGAGCTATGGAGAGAGACTGGATAACCTCAGGTTGTTTAGTTTGGAGGAGAGAAGGCTGCGATGTCTGTGATTCAGAAGGATAGGATTACGAGGTACATGGACAGGTTGGATAGACAGCAGTTGTTGCTGTTACTCAAAGGGCCACACTTTAAAAGTGAAGGATTTGCGGTTTAGTGAAGATTTCAGAATTGTTTTTCAACACTTTAGAGAAAGTATTGGACTGAAATTAATGGGCATAGACAAAGTCAACAGAGATTTATGACATGGGAATAATATTTGAGAAAGTGGCTTTTAGTAAAATTATGTAGGAGGTATCAATGCCATGCAAATGGATTATCAGAAAGATTTTTGATAAAGCCCCAAGCCTATTGTGCAAATTCGAATCCTATGGGACTGGGGCTAATATATGGTCATAGATTTAGAATGGGAGAGCTGGCAGGAAACAGTGAGTCGGAATAAAACAATGTTTTATTTTTAAATGGAAGGCTTGGAGGATAATGTTAGGATCGTGTCTTGGGCTCCAGCTATTCCCAATACTGATCACATCTTTGGGTGAGGGGCGCAAATGCAGTATTCCCAAGTCTGCTGACAGCACGTAACGATGTCATCCTGTGAGTGGATGAGGAGGATGTAAAAAAAGTTCCAAGATTATTGTGACAAGTAGAGTGACTGGGCAAATACGTGGCAGGTGGAGAGTAATGGGGGAGATGATATGTTGTGTATTTTGATGGGAACAATGGCCTGGCAGCCTCTCATTTGAAAAAGGAGTGATTGAAAAATGTTACACTATAAATGAACTTAGGCTGCATTTTTGTTTAATTATGCATAGCCCTCCGAGTCCATGTGTGGCAGTGAGTTCTGAAGCCAGAAGTCAATACTGGGAATGGCATTGGCACGTTGACCATTGTATGTAGGCCCAGCAGGTGGGGAACTGTAACTTTGAAAGGAATCTGGATCTCCCTGTACACCAATCACTTAAAGCAATATTGAATGAGCAGAAAGCAGGAAGGAAGATAAATGCTGTATTCACGTTCATTTCAGGGGGATTTGAGTACAGGAGTAAATGATTCTTACTGCAGCTGTACAGGGCCTTGGTGAGACCCCATCTCGAACATTGTGCAGCATTGCGTGAAGTTTTGGTCTCTTTTCCGAATAGATGACAAACCTGACATTGAGGGAGAGCAGCAAAGGATGACCAGACTGATCTCTGTGATGACAGACTTGTTGTGGGAGCAGCATTTGGGGCAGCTGGACCTGTATTCAATGGGGTTTTGGAAAATGAGTGGAAATCTCAGTGAAATATATAACACTCTGACAGGGCGAGACAGATTAGAAGCAGGGATGGTAATTCCCCTGACTGGGACGTCTACAACAAGGGGCCACAATATTAGGTACATATTGGCCACTTTGCATTGAGATGAGAATACATGCCTGCACTCGGAGACTGGCGAACCAGGGATACTCTCTCCCAGATCAGGCTGTGGATGTCAAGGGGCTGAATACAAATAAGGATTTCTGGAAACTAAAGGGATAGGGGGAGAGCAGGTGTATGGTGTCAAGATAGAAAATCATTCCAGGTTGTTCTCCAATAACGCAATAATTGTGTTCCTGTGCAACACTCTGTTGTACAAAATCGTGCAATATTAACAATGGGGTCTATGGAAAAAAGAGGGTAAGTGGTGAACCCCCCCAAAATATCAGTAAAAACCAAAAATTAAATTTGATCTAACACACAGTATAACAGTCTAAATAAATCTTTAAATTACATGTTGTAATGTAACAGTGCTGTAAATCTAACACTTTCACACGACAGTCACTCACTGGTGCACCGTATCTTTCACCACAATCTTCACCAGAAAGCGCGCGGGGGCTGACTGACCATGTGATGCCGATGCCGAATTACAGTTCTCCACAAGATTCTCCCCACAGTTTGAAATAAAGTTCTTTCGAAATATAGACTACAATTCCCAGTTTCAGGCTCAGTTTCAAGGCCTGCAAAGTCGATTGCATTCCCGTTTTTGCTGAACACATTGATTGTACCTTTTGTAGACAGAGGGTTTCTGGGGCAGGATTTGCTGTTCAGCTGGTGCCCGACAAGGAATCGCGTCACAGTGAACGCCAGTTCACTTTATAGAAAAAGGTTCATGAATTGCATTGCAGCCAAAATGTATTTAATCAACACGCATTATCAGTGAACTGCCTGTACATAGAATGGAGGCGCAAAACTGATGGGCTGAATGGACTACA
>NC_057717.1:29273432-29280429 GCF_004010195.1 Chiloscyllium plagiosum | reverse complement strand
AGATCTCGATATTTTATTAATTGTTTTTAATTTGCACCAGTTGCCAGAGAATTATCCTGGTCTGGATTAGCAATCCAATGACAATTCCACAACAGCACCATCTCCACATGGAGGCCTATCGGAAACCACACTGAACCGATTATTTCTGTGCTGTGTGACAGCTCTATCAAAAATTACCCCAACCAATTTGACTATCGTGATGGGACTGAGGGCTTGGTAATTGGTCCGCTTGTAATGATTCCCTTCTTAGGGGAAGGGACATAGTTGAGTAATTACCCACATTAGGAGAAAGTGAGGACTGCAGTTGCTAATTACCCACATTGCCAGGGAGTTGTCAGAGATGGAGCTGGAATGAAATAGTTTCCTTCGGCTTGTTTTGTAACAAAAGTCCTCAGTCCTATTGTAGGAATTTTGTCAGGGCCAAATGCCTTTGTCGTATCTACAGTGTCCAGCTGTTGCTTCATGTCACGTGCTGTGAATTAAATTGGTTGAAGACGGGCATCTGCAATTCTGAGGGTATCATTGTGAGGGTGAGGTGGATAATCGACTCAACACTTCTGGCTGAAGATAGTGCAGATACTGCGTGTTTTGCATGGATGCACAGGGCTGTTCCATTATTAAGGATGGGGATATTTGTGGAGTCCTCTCCAGTAAGTTGTTTAATGGTCCATCAACATTTATGCATGGATTTGACAGGACGAGAGAGCTTATATCTGATTTGTTAGTCTTGGGATCATCCCTCTCTCTCTGTATCAGATGTTAGTCCGGCTGTTCGTAGTATAACCAGTCAAGTGCGGTAGCTTTAATGGATTGTCATTGGAGTAGGTGCATGTGATTCCGACCCGATCATGTTCACCCACACGCGTCACTGATCACTGGATCGGCTTGATGGAAATGGTAGACGGATAGACTATGCTGGGGACAAAAGTTACAGATTGTCATTGAACTCTACAGCATCAGATGATAACCCAGTTTTAGCTGCAATATCTACAATTCAATTCTACTGTCTGCCTCCCCCCTCCCCCGCCCCAGGTCGCAGCGAGACCCATTCACCCATTAGCCCTGTATTCAGTGACCTGCTCTGGTTTCTGATGGGGAAATACTTCCATTTTCATATTCTCATTCTGCTGGAAGTCTTTCCTTGGCGGCACGCCTCCAATTTGTTACATAAACAATACCCATTTAAGGTACTAATCTGAATCTTTTCCTTTCAGTAATGTCATCTTCTGTATTTGAAGTGAATGTGTTTCCTTCTGTTTTTCTCCCTGACCATTATTCAGAGCTTTGCAGTGTCAGTGGTGTCAGCCTTATGCAGTTTCAGAGTCAAGCAAATTATCACCATGTGTTACTGTTCAGTTCCCAGTGTACGACGCTCCATGTTGGACAGGAAGTTTGGGCACCTTTGACAATTGTCGTTGGAAATTGTTCATAATCAGAAATTGCTGAATAAATTGCAAAAGATGTTGCAGAATTTTCTGGAGTGAATGCAGAGTTAAACATTCAGGTCCAGTGATCCTTCTATAAAGGTTTTTTTTATTTTTATTTCCAGTATCCATAATTATTTATTTAATTGAAATTGTATTTCTGCGCCTATTCATTTCTGGATAATCTCAGCAGGTCTGTCAACATCTGCAGAGAAACAGAAACACATTTAGCGTTTCCAGTCCAGTGTGAAACTTCTTCAAAACTGAATGCAATTGCAAAATGGTCTTTTAATCACTTGCCAGATGTGGAGGATGGGTGGCAGGGAAAAGAGGGTGTGGCAAAAGAAAAACTGGCTTTTAGCAGTGGTGAACGAAAATATTCTGTATAATGGGTTGAATTTAGGGTGTGAATGGGGGAAATGGGTTCTCTCTATTGAATGCAAGATAACAAAGACACAACCACACAAAGTTATATGGAGGCCAGGAGGGAGAATGTTGACGATGTGGTATTATATAGATTTGGCCACAGATACGTTTTCACTGTCGTCATCATCACCCCCTTTAGATAAAGGAATTCAGGTGCTTGACTTCTTATTGGCACTAGTAAGCGTTTCATGCTGCCTTAGTATTGTAATATGGAGAAAAATAAATCACAGTATGACATTTGGGTTGAGTGTTGGTTACCTGTCATTTTTAACATTGTTTCAATTTTGCAGTGCTTATCTTTAAACGCTTGTTCTTGAAGTTAGCATCAGATGGAGTGTAAGATGTTGAGGAGTGACATTACAGAAACTTATAAAATCATAAGAGGTATGGATAGGGTGAATAGCCAACGTCTGTTCCAAAGGGTAGGGGTATTCAAACATAGAGGGAATAGGTTTAAGGTGAAATAGGGTAGATTTAAAAGGGAGTAAGGGGCAGCTTTTTTTACACAGAGGGCGGTGTGGGTATGGAATGAGCTTCCAGAGGAAGAGTGGGAAATGCAAGGACAGCCACAAAATTTAAAACTCATTTGGACAAACATATGAATAGGAAACATTTAGAGGCACATGGACCTAATGAAAAAAGATAGGATTAGTATAGTTTTGAAAACCTGGCAAGCATGGACATTTAGAAAAGCTTCACGCAGAGTCAGGGTGGTTTTGTGAAAGGGAAATGATATTTTGCCCTGTAAAATCATGCAAAGTATTTCTGCAGATGCCTGAGAATGTAACAACGGACTTGATAAAGGGGATCTGGTAGACACGAGAGATTTTTCACAAGGTATTACAAAACAAAAGTTCTTACACAAAACAGAAGCTCCAGGACGTCGAATATTGTATTACCATGGGATGATGACTTGTGAACACAGAAATCGGAGAGTCAGGGCTAATGGATCTTTATGGTAAAGGTTTATCTGCTGGAGTACCACAACTATCAGTCTGATGGCATCAGTTATTTACAATCTATGCTGACAACCTGAAGGAGGGAGTTGAGTGCAATATACATCCGAGTTTGAGGATGACACTGAGAATCATAAAGCAGGCTGTTACTTATTGGAGAAGACTTCCAAAAAAGGAACAGTAAAGGCATTCAAGTCTTCCTGTGTATGAAAAATAAAGTCAGCATGCTGATGCAACAAGTAACTTGGTTGGTACATTAGGCGGTTTCCTGGGAAGAAAGGGTCGTGTTATTGAGAATCTCTATGAGGCGATAATTAATTGGGTTTTAAATGAATGAGGAGTGATAATGCTGAAATCTACAAGTCACAGAAGGGGTTGGAGAAGGGTGATGTTGAGAAGTTTTTTTCCATTCTTAAGCAAAGTGTCGAACTCGATGATATAGATACCGTATAAGGAACATCGATTTCAATCTGAGATGTAGATTAATGTCTTCTCTCCGAAGGTAGTGAATGTCTGGAATTCCCTAACTCAGACAGATGTGGAGGGATACAAGGAGTCGGCAAGAGAGTGGAGTTGAGCCCTGGAGTAGGTCAGCCATGATCTTATTAAATGCAAGTGTTAGCTTGATGGGCCGATTGACCTACTCCTGTTCCTATTTATTAATTTCACATGTTATGCTTTTGGAAAGTAACGGGTTATTTTGCTGGAAATCGTGTTTAACAATGTTGCATTCAGGGAGAGCAGAGGATTTGTTGTTTTAACCCTGCGTGGGGGATGTGGCTGTATTCCCAGCGTATCTGGGTCTGCAACATGACCTACATCTGGAGCAGACGTTACAGAGAGGGGAAGCCTGGAAACAGGGACTGGGGGGCGGGGGTGGTGGTCACTTCCTGATCCAGCCTGGATTTTCCAAGTACATTTCCAACTCTACACCTAACCATCGGAGTGGCCTCGATCTGCCCATGTTTAGCATGTCCGAGGGCTGAATGGAACATCAGAACACAGGGTTGAGGGACACATGTGGGCCATTCGGCCCTTTCACACTGCCCCACCAGTAAATAAGGTCATGGCTCATCTCATTGTGTTCCGCAGCTGCACTTTTCTTTCCATGTACCATTATCCCTGATTCACCTGTCCATGGAAAATCAGACAAAGCCAGCTTCAATATAATAAAAAGGTCCAGCCACCCCAAACTTCTGGGAAAGAGAATTCCCACTTGACTGAAATCCCACTTTGTGGATTTATCCTAATTCCTGCTCTGATGGATGTTGGAGGGTGTCACCGTTTCTTTTTCTCGTCCCATTCCTCCACTGCTCACATTAAATTTTAAATGTAACCAGGTTGGTGATATGGCCGATGATAAAGTTCTCAGACAGAGTCCGGTTCAGTGACAGGAACAAGTCAGGCAGATTTCTTTAGTTAGCCACTATTAACTAATAAAACTAACGGATGCGCATGGTGGATCTGTGGTTTTGCACTGATACCTCCCGTCACCAAGTATATGCGTTCAGTTCCAACCTCGGGCAACCCTCGATATGGATTTTGAACATTCTCCCCATATCTGTGTGGATTTTCTCCCAGTGTTCTAGTTTCCTCCCTTCGTCCATAGATATGCAGCTTTGGGCGGATTGGCCACGCTAAATTGCCCATAGTGCCCAGGGATGTGTAGGTTAGATAGGTTCGTCACGGGAAGTGTAGGGTTACATGGATAGAGTAGGGGGGCAGGTCCGGGCGGGATACTGTTCCGAGGGTCAATGTGGACATGATAGACAGAATGTCCTGCTTTTACACTGTAGAGATTCTATAAAAACAACAAGAAGTTTGGACGATACAAACACTCAGCGGGTATCTATCTGATCCACTCTCCTCTGGGTTTTGTATCTTTCAATAAGATCACCTCTGATTCCAAGAGTAACCTGTTAAAGCCTTCATAATGTAAGACCCTCATCCCGAATACATGAAGTGAAACATCTCCGAACTGCTTCCAACTTAATATATCCTTTCTCAGGTAAGGAGACATAAGTAATCTCACACACACATGAGGTTACTTTTTGTTTTCTCAATGGTGAGAGTATTTGGAACACTCTTCCCTGCAGAGCATTAGAAGCAGAGATATTGAATAAGTTTGAGGCACAGACAGAAGGTGCATAAAGAATAACGGAGTCAAGGATTATCGGGGAATGGCAGGAATGTGCAGTGTTGGGGAAATGCTGACAGTGGTACAAAATCACACTACTCCAGCACATCCAGGAATACAATGCAAAATGAAATGATAATATCGATAAAATGTTTAGGGGAAATCCCAGATGGTGGCGATCTGGAAGGTCTGCTTTGTTGGGCTCTGCATCATTGCACGGGCAAAGTGGTTCCCTAACCCACTCCATCCCAGCCATTTACTTAAAATGCTTACTTTTGGAAAGTTTTGAGTGTTGGCAGTTGTAGTAGCCTTAGTTTGTGTAGTTTTTAAGCTCTATGAGACTTTGTTTATTAATGATCAGTAATTCGAGTTCTTCCTCTCTCGAGTTCAAATGTTGCTACAATGTGTTCTGGGTAATGATGTGCTTAAATGGTCTACCTGGAGCATTAAGATGAGCCATTGGTCAGAAAAGAGGAAAAATTTACTTTCTAATCTTAAAAAGAGAGTGTGGATGTTGTCCTATTGCAGGAGATGCACCTTGATGACGGAACATTTGACATTACAGCAGGTGGGGCTTGATCGGGTTTATTTCTCGCCTTTTAATATTAGGAGGAGGGGAGAAGCCATAATGGATAAAAGGAATCTTCCATTTAACCTACTAGATTGTATTTGACACTCACGGGAGGCTCATAATACCCAAAGCTTGAACTATAGTAAAGAATATAGTATTTTGAATGTTTATTGCCCCCCGAACCGCCCCCCCCCCACCCTCCCACTCCTAGCGTACCCTCCAAATTCAGTTATCTTGCATCGTGGCACATTATTGTAGAAGTTTTCAAAAGTCTTATGGACCCCACGGTGGACAGAATGTCGAAAGGTGCCCCAATACCCTTGTTATACTGTAAGCAATTAGTGGATATGTGTGCAGAACGAGAGCTGGTGGATGTCTGGTGGCAGATCCACATCACAAACAGCGATTTAAGTTTCTTCTTTAACCGGCATAAATGCCACACGAGGGTTGATTTCTTCCCCATTCCTGAAACAATCTTAGATTCGGTGGCATCCTGCACAATTGGGAATATTACCATTTCTGACCATGAAGCAGTATACTTATTGATTAACAATTAAGTGCAATATAATAGTTTCGAGACACTAGCGAATGTATCCCTTTATTCTTAAGACTAGTTGGTTAATTGAGTAGTTAGATTAGATTAATTTCAGTGCAGAAACAGGCCCTTCGGTCCAAAACGATCCACCCCTTCACCTAACACTACAGGCAATTTAGCATAGCCAACTTACCTAACCTGCACATTTTTGGAGTGTGGGAGCAAACCTGCGTTAACTCCACACAGACAGTCACCTGAGGCAGGAATTGAACCCGGGTCTGTGGCGCTGTAAGGCAGTAGTGCTAACCATTGTGCCACTGAGCTGACCACTACAACGAATTTAGATCTTTCTTAGCCATTAATTCAGATTCAACCAATAACATCCACTCTATGGGAAATTGCTCAGGCTTTTGCCAAGGGTATAATTATTCCTTATGATGTAGCAGAAGGGGGAGCAGGAACACTGGTTTGAGGCAAAGCTGAGGGCAGCCGAGAGTGCATACTGTGATTGTCGCTCAGTGGCTAAGCTGCAGAGGATTACAACGCTTCGGTCTACAGTGAATTCCACCCTCACACAGACAGCCAAGAAGGAACTTACCTTTGCAAAACAAAGACTGTTTGAACATGGTGATAAGCCAGGCAGGTATTTATTCTATCTTGCCAGGAAAACGAGCGCCCCTCTTAAGCCATTACCTCAATTAGGGAAGGTATTGGGATCCTTACCTTCAATTCCAAAAGATTAATGTCTCCTGTCTGAGATTTTTCATCGAATCATTTCAGAATGAACATTGTGAGGATAGATGGATTAAGATGGAGTCATTTTTCAAGAACCTGGGTCTTCCAGGAGTAATCCCTGAAGAAGTGTTGAGCCTTAATGTACCATTGTCAGCACAGGAGGTTGTGAAGCAGCTTCAGAATGTAAAGGCGCACGTTCCTGACGGATTTCCT
>NC_057717.1:29268317-29273246 GCF_004010195.1 Chiloscyllium plagiosum | reverse complement strand
GATGAGAGAAGGCATTTGATTGGGTTGAGTGGCCGGATCTCTTCTGTACATTAGAATGGTTTGGTGTATGCAAAGTTTTTATCAAGTGGGTGAGGGTCATTTACCGCGATCCTCTGGCTGCAGTTCTCACTAATCAGTAATATTAATATTTCTCCAGGCAGTCGACAAGGTTGACACCTTTCACCATTGTTGTTTACGTTGGGGATTGAGCCACTGGCGGAGGCCATTCGTAGGGATGCCAACATATCTGCCCTCGAAGTGGGATCGAAGCCACGAAAGATTACATTATATGCAGATTAGGGTCTTATGTTTTTGTCAAATCCCGCAATTTCTGTAGTTCATGTGATGCGATGCATTGATTCGCTTGTTGCCTTTCCGGGCGATAAGATTAATTTTACAAAGTTGGAGGCCATGCCTAAGGGAGGTCTTAGGGAAATACCTGATACTGAGGGCAAATCCTGGATTCCTTTTAAATGGTCACGGGGGTCGTTTCCCTATTTCAGTATCTTCATTACATTTGTCTTTGATCATGCATTTAACGTGAACTATGTCCATTTGTTTGACAAAATTAAACAAGACCTTCAAAGATGGAGGCATTTCCAATATCCTGGCTCGGTCAGATAGCTGTTACTAAAATGAATGTCCTTCCTCATTTCCTACACCAGTTCAAATGCTTTCTATGATGTTTCCCAGACAGATATTTCGGAAACATAATGGCTGGTTTAGCTCTTTTATAAGCACCATAAGCGATTCCTTATCTCGCTAACAAAATTGCAACTGCCCCACAGATTGTGAGGAGTAGATCTCTCCGATTAAAAGCAAGCAATTAAGTTTTTTTTCATCGTATGTTAGTGCCTGGGCCGCTGAGGTCTCGGCATCAATATGGCTAGACATTGAGCCCTATCAGACAAAGTGAACCCTTATTAGTCTGTTGTTCTTAGATAAAATGACAACATTTATGGAATATTGTCATAAAATAATGATTATCAATACTGTTAAAACTTGAAGGACAATGCGTGAGATCGAGGCAATACAGCCAAAACCATGTTTCTTACCCCTATAATTGGTATACCGGGGATAATGTATTCCAGGTTTAAACTGTGGTCAGCGAGGGGAATACCTTGTTTGGGTGATTTAGAATTATAGTATCCCTACAGTGTGGAAACAGGTCCTTGGGCCCAGCAAGTCAACTTCGATCCTCTGAAGAGTAACCCACGCACACCCATTGCCCTACCATCTTATATTTACCCTGATTAATGCCCCAATTTACAGATCCTGGAACACTTTGAGCGATTGAGCAATGGCCAAGTCATCTAACATGCACATGTTCGTGACTGTGGGAGGAAATCTACGCAGTCACAGTTCAGAATATACTAACTCCACACAGCCAGTCACCCAAGGCTGGAACCAAACCCATGACCCTGGTGCGGTGAGTTAGCAGTGCAAACCACCGAGCCACTACGTGTTACGAGAAGGAAAAACAATGATAACGTTTGATTAAATAACTCGTAAGTGTGGACTACCTAGTAGAGACTTCTGTTTTTTTTTTCCAGATTAGAGATTTGATTAAAAAACACAATTTTAAAAGAGACTTATAGATCCAGTAGAGAGAAGCAGGTGATTATTGTAAAGAATACACTCTCTGTCAGTACCCTTTACCATTTGTTGGAGAGTGTCCCCGCAGACAAGACTGTGCAGCTTCGTGACGTCTGTGCGAGAGAGTTGGGGATTTCGATCTTTTCGGAAACATTCGAGGATATTTGTGAAAATGTTCGAAGGATTTTGATCTGTAATAGAACCCATTCCATGCAGTTGAACAATCTTCATAGGTACTATTTGACCCCAGATTTTCTCTCAAAATTCAAAGTGGGATTATCTTCAGCGTGTCCTAAATGCAGAATGACTACATACACTCTTACTCATTGCATGTGGTCCTGCTGCAGGCTTCGGATATATTGGAGAACTGCGTTAGGTATGGTAAAATGGGTCTTGGAAACCGAATTGGAGATGGACCCGGTTTTTCTTTTCCTGGGCCTGCCCAGATTATCTTACGCAGATGCACATGGGAATAAAAAGTATATCCTTACTTTTTATGCTCGGAAAAATATTATGTTGTGTTGTAATTCTGAAAACTCCGCGGGTGTTGAGACTTTGTAAGCTCATCATGGAGAATATCCTTTTGGACTTTTTCACCAGCACGGTGCACCAAAAAATAGAGATTAATATAAGTCATAGAATCATAGAGTCATGGAGATGTACAGCATGGAAACAGTCCCTTCGGTCCAACCCGTCCATGCCGACCAGATATCCCAAACCAATCTAGTCCCACCTGCCAGCACCTGGCCTATAACACTCCAAACTCTTCTTATTCATTTACCCATCCAAATGCCTCTTAAATATTGCACTTGTATCAGCCTCCCTGACATCACCTGGCAGTTCATTCCATACACGTACCACTCTCTGTGTGAAATAGTTGCCCCGTAGTTCTCTATTATATCTTTCCCCTCTCACCCTAAACCTATACCCTCTCGTTCTGACTCCCCGACCCCAGGGAAAAGACTTTACCTATTTACCCTATCCATGCCCCTCATAATTTTGTAAACCTCGATAATGTCACACCTCAGCCTCCAACGCTCCAGGGAAAACAGCCCCAGTCTGTTCAGCCTCTCTCTATAGCTCAAATCCTTCAACGCTGGCAACATCCTTGAAATCTTTTCTGAACCCTTTCAAGTTTCACAACATCTTTCTGATAGGAAGGAGACCAGAATTGCACGCAATATTTCAACACTGTCCTAACCAATGTCCTGTACAGCCACAATATGATCTTACAACTCCTGTACTCAATACTCCCACCACTAAAGGAAACGCCTTCTTCACTATCCTATTTATCTGCGACTCCACTTTCAAGGAGCTATGAGCACTCCAAGGTCTCTTTGTTCAGCAACACTCCCTGCGACCTTACCTTTAAGTGTATAAGTCCTGCTAAGATTTTCTTTCCCAAAATGCAGCACCTCGCATTTATCTGAATTACAGGCCTCTAGTCTAGAAAACAACCCTCCACCACTACCCTCTGTCTTTTACCTTTGAGCCAGTTCTGTATCCAAATGGCTAGTTCTCCCTGTATTCCATGAGATCTAACCATGCCATTCAGTCTCCCATGGGGAACCTCATCAAAACCCTTACTGAAATCCGTATAGATCACATCTACCCCTTTGCCCTCATCAATCCTCTTTGTTACTTTCTCAAAAAAACTCAATCAAGTTTGTGAGACATGATTTCCCACCACAAATCCATGTTGACTATCCCTAATGAGTCCTTGCCTTTCCAAATACATACACATTCTGTCCCTCAGGATTCCCTCCAAAAACTTGCCCACCACCAAAGTCAGGATCACTCGTCTATAGTTCCCTGGCTTGTCCTTAACACCCTTCTTATACAATGGCACAACGTTAGCCAACCTCCAGTCTTCCGGCACCTCACCTGCGATTATCCATATTACAAATATCTCAGCAAAAGGCCCAGCAATCATTTCTCTAGCTTCCCACAGAGGTCTAGGGTACACCTGGTTAGGTCCTGGGGATTTATCCACCTTTACCCGTTTCAAGACATCCAGCACTTCCTCCTCTGTAATATCGACATTTTGCAAGGTGTCACCATCTATTTCCCTACATTTTATATCTTCCATATCCATTTCCACAGTAAATACTGATGCACAATACTCCTTTAGTATCTCCCCCATACTTCCTGTGCTAGTAAAAATATTCTGTTGTGTTGAATGTCTGAAAAACCTCTTGGTCTGTTGGGTGGTTGTAAGCTCGTCATGGAGAATATCCCTTTGGACGTTCTCACCAGTATGGTGAACCGAAAAGCAGAGATTTAGAAAAGATATGGCAACCCTTTTAGGATTACCGCGATACAGGCTTATCTGCCACTCTAAAAAGGGCTTTTATATAGCCATGCCGATATTGTCTAATGAATCACATATTAGGAATTATGAACGTATGAATGTGTATCAGTTCATGCTCTCGAAGAACGAGAGCTATCACTTTGTTATGCTGAGCCGTATTATTTATTTATTATTTATTATTTATTTTTGTTTTTCTTCTGTCCGTTTAGAGACTTTAACTTATTTTGTATATACATGCACATGGGTGTAATTTTGTTCAGTTGTTTGAGTTGTTTTGTTATTGGTTTAATATAATAATACAATATCTTATTCAATAAAAAATTTTGTTAAAATATTAAAATGCTAACATTGATAGATTAGAGTCCCAAATAACTATCATTAGAGAAACCACTCATGGTTGTTTACGTTGAAGGTGACCACACGGGTGGTGGGGTCAAGTTGAGAGAGCATCCCTTTCATGGTAACCTCTGTCAGTGTGGGGATTGAACCTGTGCTGGTGCCCTTCCTCTGCATCACAAACGAACCATCCAGCCAACTGAGTGGGAGACTATGTAATGTTGCACACAGAATCAGTCACAAAAAAGGGCAAGAGAAATTTTAATGACAAGGGAAAAGATGGATTCGTGTTAAAAATGTTCTCTTCTCGAAATTATATTTTATAATGAGACAAGTGTTTGGAAGCTGCCTTTAGTTGAACACAATAAGATGAGACAAGTGAAATAACCAGAATGAATAATTATGATTAGATATCGATAACCATAAAATAAGTGCATGTTTTTGATTGGTCTGTGGAAAGCATGCTGACTGTTGCATGAATTTATAAATCAGATGAAATATATTGTAAGACGAGTCCGTCCCCATGAGAAATGCCTTCTGAACACATGCTAGAAGAAACCCGTGGTATGAAGTATCTGAGAATCGTCTGCTCGGTAACAGGAACCTGGGGGTTGAATGACTGGAAGTTCCTGTAACATGGAGCTGAGAAAACCATCAGAACACCCCCAAACGTATTGAATATTGGA
>NC_057717.1:29266822-29267817 GCF_004010195.1 Chiloscyllium plagiosum | reverse complement strand
TTGAGGAAGTGATGAAGATGTTTGATGAAGGCAAGCCAGTGGATGTTGTCTTTATGGAATTCAGTAAGATGACCAAAATGTTTTACGTGGTAGGCTGGTTAGCAAGGTTAGATATCCTCAGATCCAGGGAGAACTCGCCATTTAGATCCAAACTTTTCTTTAATATTGGAGACTGGGCGTGACAGTGGACGTGGAGACCTGTGACCAGTGGCGTGCCGCAAAGATCAATAATGGGTCCACTGTATTTTGTCACTTGTACAAATCATTTGCATTTGAGTATATGAAGTATGGTCAGTAAGTGTGTAGATAATACCAAATTTGGTGGTGTAGTCGACAGTGAAGAATGATCTCTCAGACCATAATGGGACCTTGTTTAGGTGAACTGAGGAGTGGCAGATAGAGTATATTTTAGTTACATGTGAGGTGTTGCATTTTGGCAGACAAATCAAGGCAAGACATTTCGGTAGAGCCCTGTCGAAAGCTACCAATGAAGGAGAACTCCATAAAAATTATCGAATCCCTACAGTTAGGAAACAGGCTTTTCGGCCCATCGAGGCCACACCGAACCTCTAAACAGTATCCTACTGGAGAAACACTTGCCCTATCCATCTGAGCCTGCATTTCCCATGGCTAATCCACCTGCCCTACACATCCCTGGGTACGGTTCGCAATTTACCATGACCAATCTACCCTTACCTGTATATCCTTATACTGTCTGAGTAAAACATAGCACACGGAGGAAACTCACGCAGACACGAGGAGAATGTTAAAACTCCACACAGCCAGTCATTCAAGGATGGAATTAAACTCAGGTCGCTGCCCCGTGAGGCAGCAAAGCTCGACTAGTGGTGCAGGTTCTCCGCTCCTTGAAAGTGCTGTCACAGGTAGATAGCACAGTGATGAAGGCATTTGGTGATCTTCCCTTTAATGGTGCGTGCTTTGAATCGAAGCATTTGCATGACATGTTAAATCTGTACAGGACATTGGTTTGGCCA
>NC_057717.1:29263023-29266242 GCF_004010195.1 Chiloscyllium plagiosum | reverse complement strand
AGCTATTGGAACCTGTTCCTCAGGAGCAGGAGGAGGACATGAATTTTCGCAAACTTGTGATCAGGAGGGAATCATTCAACTGCTTGAAACTGGGACACAGGGACAGGAGACTCAACTGTTCGAGACTGGGACACAGGGACAGGAGGCAGTCACTCAACTGCTCAAAATTGGGGCACAGGGAAATCTGGAGGCTACTGAGGCCCGAGGATCCTGTTACGCAGGAACAGGAGGAGGTGACTCACTCCCCACCAGAATCGGACACTGGGAGAGAAGGAGAGTTTGCTTGGAACAAACAGAAATATATGAATAAACTGCCCCAACATTTACTAAGACCACGGCTGATCTAACGGTGATCTCCACACTCCATTTTACGGAGACTGTCCTCTCTGCAGCCTCTGCTCCATGTTTTGGTCATGTTGCCGACACAGATGCTGTAACAACAGTTACCAGGACTCATCCAGAGGGATGGGTCTAACCGGATGAGTCAGGATTTGAAGAGTCCAATCACAAAAATTAAAACACAAAATGTTTCCAGGTAAAAGGATCCCGGGAAAGTGGGAGGGCTTCAAAAGTAAGATAGCTCGAGTTCAAGGTCGATATATTTCTGTTAGGGTGAAGGGAAAGTGAGGCTGGAAGAGAGAACCCTGGTTGACAAGAGAAATTGACGCTCTGACCAGCAAAAAAGGAGGCGTCGCTCAGGAACAGGTAGCTAGGACCAAGGGAATACCTGGAGGTGTACAGGGGATACAGGAGTTTACTGAAGAAGGAAATAAGGAGGGCTAAAGTGGGGTATGAGATAGCTTTGGCTGAACAGATTAGGGTGAATCCAAATTCACTATAGTAAAGAAAAAGAACAACTAGAGAGAGAATACGACGCGTTAAAATCCAAAATGGGCACGCATGTGTAAACCTTCAACAGATGTTTGAGGTCTTCAATTTCCCTTCTGTGTTTATCATGAAGAAAGACATGAAGACCTGTGACCTTTGAGAGGTTAGTTGCGATACCTTGGCACAGTCCATATCACAGTAGAGGTGCTGATGGACATATTAGAATGCACAAAGTCAGATAAATCTCTTGGTCCTGACCAGATGTATCTAAGAGCACTGCACGAGGCGAGAGAAGATAGTTCAGGGGCAAGGTCCCGGAAGACTGGGCAGCAGCAAATGTTGTGCCCGTATTCAGAAGGGCTGCAAAGAAAAGCCTGGGAAATATAGACCAGTAAGCTTCCCATCTGTTTCTGGAAACCACTTGAGAAGGTACGGATATATAAGATATGCATGCATTTGGAAAGACAGAGTTTGACTTGTAGCAGTCAGCATCGCTTTGTGTCTGACAGATCATGCCTGACAAATTTTGAAAGAGTTTTTGAGGAAGTGACCAGGAAGCCTGACGAAGGCAGGGTGGTAGACATATTCTATGTGGATTTCAGAAAGGCCTTTGATATGGTTCCACATGGTTGGCCTCTCAGGATTACATGGACTCCAATGTAAACTGGCAAATTGGCGACACAGTTGGCTTGACGTTATGAAGCAAATGGCTATGGTGGAGGTATGCTTGTCGGACTGGAGGCCTGTGACGACTGGAGTGCCTCTGTGATCGGTCCTGGGCCCATTGCTGTTTGTTATCTATATCAATGATTTGGACCAGAGTGCACAACGCAATGTTAGTAAGTTTGCAGATGACACTAAATTAGGAGACATCATTTACAATGAGGAACATTATCAGAAATTGCAGCAGTACCCTGATCAGCTGAGGAAGTGGGCTGAGAAATGGCAAATGGAGTTTAATATAGATAAGTGCCTTGCATTTAGGAAAGTCAAATCCAGGTAGGAATTTAATGACGAATGATAGTGCTTTAAGCCGTGTAGTGCAACAAAAGGATGTTGGAGATCAAATGCACGGTTATCTGAAATTTGAGTCACAGATACACAGGACAGTGAAGAAGGCTGTTGGCACATTGGCCTTCATCAGCTCATTGAGTATAGACTTTGGGACGTTATGTTGCAGTTGCATAGGATGTCGGTAAGGCTGTATTGGAGTATTGTGTTCAGTTTTGTTCAGCTTGCTCTAGAAAGGATATTATTGAACAAGAAAGTACGCAGGACAAATTTCCAAAGATGTTCCCTGGGCTAAAGGCTCTAAGTTATAGGCAGAGGTTGGAATGGTTAGAACTTATTTCTTTACAGTGTAGGAAACCGAGGGGGTTCTTATATAAGTGTAGCCCTTATAAAATCATGAGAGGTGTGCATGGGGTGAATACTTCAAAGTTTGTTCCCAAGGTTGTGGAATCGAGGACTAGAGGACATCCATTAATGTTTGGAAAGGATAGAAAACATAAAAAGGAAACTGAGGGGCAACTTTTTTACATAGAGTGTGGTACGCATGTGAATGGAGCTGTCAGTGGAAGTGATTGAGGTGGGTACAATAACAACATTGAAAAGGCAAATGGACAAATACACAGATAGGAAAGGATTAGAGGGATACCGAACAAGGGCAGGGAAATGGGGTGAGTCTGGATGTACATTTTGGTTGCCATGGACCAGCTGGGCCATATGGCCAGTCATACTGGCAGTCTCGTGCAATATGACTGTAAGTGAGTGTGTTTTGGGGAGAAGACAGGGTGGGGGGAGAGACTGAGAAAAAATATCATGGAAGGATATTTTCCCAGGTTTCAGAATGCTGAAATGAAGACATTTTGATAGTTTCATGCAACACGGGTCAGAATTTCGAAGAATTATGAGTGAAAGGAATATTGCTGTGAGTTCGGGCGATGGAGAGTTTTGGATGAGCATTTGTTCTGCAGCTTTGTAACGGGGGGTGAGGACAGCAGAGTCTTCGCCTCACTGGGCTGAACCTAACAAAAAACTGTCTCAGTGACATTTTCATTGAGTGTGACAGGAGGGGTGTCTGCACGAGGTCGAGCTAGTTTCCTGGTGCTATCTTACCAAACTCATCTCATTAACTACACATCCCACTCCATAGTGTCCCTCTCATACAATGCCAGCCCGATTCTCCCACCCATCATGACTGGAGGTACTCACAGTCGCCCGGATGCCCCTAGATATTCCGTAATCCCTGACACTGGTGCCATCTTTAAAAGATCAATGGACACACGGTTGCGATTTCTCAGTTTGGAGCTGAGCAATTTTCCCCAAGCATGGCAATGAAGGGGAAATTACACTACGGTTTGTCGACAGCAGCACGGAGGTCCTGGTGGA
>NC_057717.1:29255904-29260801 GCF_004010195.1 Chiloscyllium plagiosum | reverse complement strand
TTGGACTGTGGGAGGAAACCGGAGCACCCGGAGGAAACCCACGCAGACACGGGGAGAACGTGCAAACTCCACAGTCAGTCGCCTGAGGCGGGAATTGAACCCGGGTCTCTGGCGTTGTGAGGCAGCAGTGCTAACCACTGTGCCACCGTGCCTTTTTGCTTTGGAGCAACTTGGTTCATTCTGATCGCCAGATTGCAGGAAGCTTGTGATTGCACGAGAGAGTGTTCAGATGAGATTGACCAAGATGTTTCCTGAACTGGACCATTCCCTCGATGAAGATGGACGAAAAGTCTGGGGCTGTTTCCTTGATACCAGAGAGGGTTGAGTGATTAACATGCACAGTAGGAATATGAATATGTGTGATAGGAATAATCTTCTTATGGAAAGGATTAATAACTCGGTAGGTAAATTAAATACAAGAGTTACGAGGTTTAGTGGCGATTCAGGAAGAACGTTTTGATTCTGAGAATGTTGTTTGTCTGGAATTCACTGTCTGAAAGCGGGGTAAAACTGAGAGTCATCAGAACATTTCTGAAATATTTAGCTGAACACTTACAAAGCCAGACCGCACATGGATAAGGACCACGCACTGGAAAGGGAAGCGAGGATAAACAGATGCTTGGTGAAAGACACAAAAACAGTATCATTGGCTGCTCGCGCATGATGTCTAGCACAGCTCTGTGGTGCACTAAAAAGCAAGAGAGGATTCTCTATTGTTATTAAGATTGTGATTCACAACTTGTGGGTTTGAGATGATACGAAGATAGGTGGAGTTGTGGACAGGGAGGGCTGTTGTCGGCTGCAGAGGGACTTAGATATGATGCAGAGCTGGGCTGAGGAGTGGTAGATGGAGTTCAACCCTGCCAAGTGTGAGGTTGTCCATTTTGGAAGAACAAATAAGAATGCGGAATACAGGGTTAATGGTAGGGTTCTTAGTCAGGTGGAGGAACAGAGGGATCTTGGGGTCTATGTACATAGATCTTTGAAGGTTGCCACTCAGGTGGATAGAGTTTGTAAGAAGGTCTATGGAGTATTATCGTTCATTAGCAGAGGGATTGAATTCAAGAGTCGTGAAGTGATGTTGCAGCTGTACAGGACTTTGGTTAGGCCACAGTTGGAGTACTGTGTGCAGTTCTGGTCGCCTCACTTTCGGAAAGATGTGGAAGCTTTGGAGAGGGTGCAGAGGAGATTTACCAGGATGTTGCCTGGGATGGAGAGGAAGTGGTACGAGGATAGGTTGGGAGTTCTCGGCCTTTTCTCGTTGGAACGGCGAGGGATGAGGGGTGACTTGATAGAGGTTTTCTCAGATGATCAGAGGAATAGATAGAGTAGACAGTCAGAGACATTTTCCTCCGGGTACAACAGAGTGTTACAAGGGGACATAAATTTAAGGTGAAGGGTGGAAGGTATAGGGGAGATGTCAGGGGTGGGTTCTTTACCCAGAGAGTGGTGGGGGCATGGAATGCGCTGCCCGTGGGAGTGGTAGAGTCTGAATCATTGGCGACCTTTAAGCGGCATTTGGATAGGTACATGGATGGGTACTTAATCTAGGTTAGAAGTTCGGCACAACATCGTGGGCCGAAGGGCCTGTTCTGTGCTGTATTGTTCTATGTTCTATGTTCTATACTTTATACCACGGGTTTCTTCTAGCATGTGTTCACAAGGCATTTTCTGTGGGGACGGAATCTCCTTACAATATATTTCATCTGATTTATAAATTCATGCAACAGTCAGCATGCTTTCCACAGACCAATCAAAAACATGCACTTATTTTATAGTTATCGATATCTAATCATAATTAGTCATTCTGGTTATTTCACTTGTCTCATCTTATTGTATTCAACCAAAGGCAGCTTCCAAACACTTGTCTCATTTTAAAATATAATTTCTAGCCGAGAACATTTTTAACTCGAATCCATCTTTTCCCTTGTCATTAAAATTTCTCTTGCCCTTTTTTGTGACTGATTCTGTGTGCAACATTACACAGTCTCCCACTCAGTTGGCTGGATGGTTGGTTTGTGATGCAGAGGAAGGCCACCAGCGCAGGTTCAACTCCCCACACTGACAGAGGCTGCCATGAAGGGGATGCTCTCTCAACAACACCCCATCACCCGTGTGGTGACCTTCAACGCAAACCACCATGAGTGGTCTCTCTCATGAGTGTTATTTGGGACTCTAATCAATCATTGTTAGCATTTTCATTTTTTAACAAATTTTTTTATTGAATAAGATATTTTATTATTATATTAAACCAATAACAAAACAACTCAAATAACTGAACAAAATTACACCCATGTGCATGTATGTACAAAATGAGTTAAAGTCTCTAAACGGGCAGAAGAAAAACAAAAATAAATAATACATAATAAATAAATAATAAGGCTCAGCATAACAAAGTGATAGCTCTCATTCTTCGAGAGCTTGAACTGACACACATTCATACGTTCATAATTCTTCATATGTGATTCATTAAACAATATCGATTGGGCTATAAAAAGCCCTTTTTAGAGTGGCAGATAAGCCTGTATCGTGGTAATCCTAAAAAGGTTGCCATACCTTATATGAATCTCTGCTTTTCGGTGCACCATACTTGTGAGAATGTCCAAAGGGATATTCTCCATGACGAGCTTACAACCACCCAACAGACCCGGGGGGTTTTCAGACATCAAACACAACAGAATATTTTTACTAGCACAGGAAGTATGGGGGAGATACGAAAGGAGTATTGTGCATCAGTATTTACTGTGGAAAATGATATGGAAGATGTAAAATTTAGGGAAATAGATGGTGGCACCTTGCAAAATGTCGATATTACAGAGGAGGAAGTGCTGGATGTCTTGAAACGGTTAAAGGTGGATAAATCCCCAGGGCCTAATCAGGTGTACCCTAGAACTCTGTGGGAAGCTAGAGAAGTGATTGCTGGGCTTCTTGCTGAGATATTTGTAGTATGGGTAATCGCAGGTGAGGTGCCGGAAGACTGGAGGTTGGCTAACGTTGTGCCATTGTCTAAGAAGCGTGTTAAGGACAAGCCAGGGAACTATAGACCAGGGTCCCTGACTTTGGTTGTGGGCAAGTTGTTGGAGAGAATCCTGAGGGACAGGATGTGCATGTATTTGGAAAGGCAAGGACTCATTAGGGATAGTCAACATGGATTTGTGCGTGGGAAATCATGTCTCACAAACTTGATTGAGTTTTTTTGAGAAAGTAACAAAGAGGGTTGATGAGGGCAAAGGGGTAGATGTGATCTATAGGGATTTCAGTAAGGGTTTTGTTGAGGATCCCCATGGGAGACTGAATGGCATGGTTATATCGCATGGAATACAGGGAGAACTAGCCATTTGGATACAGAACTGGCTCAAAGGTAAAAGACAGAGGGTGGTGGTGGAGTGTTGTTTTTCAGACTAGAGTCCTGTGACAAGTGCAGCGCCATAAGTATCGGTGCTGGATTCACTTTTTTTTGTCATTGACATAAATGATTTGGATGCGAGCATAAGAGGTACAATTAGTAAGTTTGCAGATGACTCCAAAATTGGAGGTGTAGTGGAGAGCGAAGAGGGTCACCTCAGATTGACAAAATGGCCAATGGGCTGAGAAGTGACAAATGGAGTTTAATTCAGATAAATGCGAGGTGCTGCATTTTGGGAAAGAAAATCTTAGCAGGATTTATACACTTAAAGGTAAGGTCACAGGGAGTGTTGCTGAACAAAGAGACCTTGGAGTGCAGGTTCAAAGCTCCTTGAAAGGTGAGTCGCAGATAGATAGGATAGTGAAGAAGGCGTTTCCTTTAGTGGTCAGAGTATTGAGTACAGAAGTTGTAAGATCATGTTGTGGCTGTACAGGACACTAGTTAGGCCAGTGTTGAAATATTGCTTGCAATTCTGGTCTCCTTCCTATCGGAAAGATGTTGTGAAACTTGAAAGGGTTCAGAAAAGATTTCAAGGATGTTGCCAGCGTTGGAGGATTTGAGCAATAGAGAGAGGCTGAACAGACTGGGGCTGTTTTCCCTGGAGCGTCGGAGGCTGAGGGGTGACATTATCGAGGTTTATAAAATTATAAGGGGCATGGATAGGGTAAATAGGTAAAGTCTTTTCCCTGGGGTCGGGGAGTCAGAACGAGAGGGTATAGGTTTAGGGTGAGAGGGGAAAGATATGATAGAGAACCACGGGGTAACTATTTCACACAGAGAGTGGTACGTGTATGGAATGAACTGCTAGGTGATATCAGGGAGGCTGATACAAGTGCAATATTTAAGAGGCATTTGGATGGGTAAATGAATAAGAAGTGTTTGGAGTGTTATGGGTCAGGTGCTGGCAGGTGGGATTAGATTGATTTGGGATATCTGGTCGGCATGGACGGGTTGGACCGAAGGGACTGTTTCCATGCTTTACATCTCTATGATTCTATGTCTCTATAACTCACTCCGGGCTACCTGTTATTCTGTAGCCTGAAACCCTCGATTAGATTCCAGTCTGTAACTCACTCCGGGGTATCTGTACTTCTCCATGACTCTATCACTCATATTGATCTCTGTTTTTTGTTGCATCATGCTGGTGAGAAAGTCCAAAGGGATATTCTCCATGATGAGCTTACAAAGTCTCAACAGACCATGGGAATTTTCAAAATTACAACACAACATAACATTTTTCCTAGCATAGAAAGTAAAGATATACTTTTTATTCCCATGTACATCTGCGTAAGATACTCTGGCCAGGCCCACGAAAAGCAAAACCGGGTCCATCTCCAATTCGGTCCCCAAGACCCATTCTACCACACCTAACGCAGTGTGCCAATATATAGGAAGCCTGCAGCAGGACCACATGCAATGAGTAAGAGTGTCTGTAGTCATTCTGCATTTCGGACACGCTGAACATAATCCCACTTTGAATTTTGAGAGAAA
>NC_057717.1:29240480-29255894 GCF_004010195.1 Chiloscyllium plagiosum | reverse complement strand
TAAAGAGTACTGACAGAGAGTGTATTCTTTACAATAATCACCTGCTTCTCTGTATCGGATCTATAAGTATCTTTTAAAATTGTGTTTTTTAATCAAATCTCTAATCTGGAAAAAAAACCAGAAGAAGTCTCTACTAGGTAGTCCATACTTACGAGTTATTTGATCAAACGTTATCATTGTTTCTCCTTCTAGTAACACGTGGTGGCTCGGTGGTTTGCACTGCTGACTCACCGCACCAGGGTCATGGGTTTGGTTCCAGCCTTGGGTGACTGGCTGTGTGGAGTTAGTAGATTCTCAACTGTGACTGCATAGGTTTCCTCCCACAGTCACAAACATGTGCATGTTAGATGACTTAGCCATTGCTCAATCGCTCATAATGTTCCAGGATCTGTAAGTTGGGGCATTAATCAGGGTAAATATAAGATGGTAGGGGAATGGGTGTGCGTGGGTTACTCTTCAGAAGATCGAAGTGGACTTGCTGGGCCCAAGGACCTGTTTCCACACTGTAGGGATACTATAATTCTAAATCACCAAAACAAGGTATTTCCCTCGCTGACCACAGTTTAAACCTGGAATACATTATCCCCGGTATACCAATTATAGGGGTAAGAAACATGGCTTTGGCTGTATTGCCTCGATCTGACGCATTGTCCTTCAAGTTTTAACAGTATTGATAATCATTATTTTATGACAATATTCCATAAATGTTGTCATTCTATCTAAGAACAACAGACTTTGTCTGAGAGGGCTAAATGTCGAGCTATATTGATGCCGAGACCTCAGCGACCCAGGCACTAACATACGATGAAAAAAAAACTTAATTGTTTGCTTTTAATCGGGGGCATCTACTCCTCACAATCTGTGGGGCAGTTGCAACGTCGTTAGCTAGATAAAGAATCGCTTATGGTGCCAAATAAAAGAGCTAAACCAGCCATTATGTTTCCGAAATATCTGTCTGGGAAACATCATAGAAAGCATTTGAACTGGGTGTAGGAAATGAGGAAGGACATTCATTTTAATAACAGCTATCTGACCGAGGCAGGATATTGGAAATGCTTCCATCTTTGAAGGTCTTGTTTAATTTTGTCAAACAAATGGACATAGTTCACGTTAAATACATGATCAAAGACAAACGTAATGAAGATATTGAAATAGGGAAACGACCCCCGTGACCATTTAAAAGGAATCCAGGATTTGTCCTCAGTATCAGGTATTTCCCTAAGACCTCCCGTAGGCATGGCCTCCAACTTTGTAAAATTAATCTTATTGCACGGAAAGGCAACAAGCGAATCAATGCATTGCATCACATGAACTACCGAAATTGCGGGATTTGACAAAAACATAAGACCCTAATCTGCATATAATGTAATCTTTCGTGACTTCGATCCCACCTCAAGGGCAGATATGTTGGCATCCCTACGAATGGCTCCGCCAGTGGCTCAATCCCCAACGTAAACAACAATGGTGAAAGTTGTCAACCTTGTCGGCTTCCTGGAGAAATATTAATATTCCTGATTAGTGAGAACCACAGACAGAGAATCGCGGTAAAGGACCCTCACCAACTTGATAAAAACTTTGCGTGGACCAAACCGTTCTAATGTACAGTAGAGATCCGGCCACTCAACACAATCAAATGCCTTCTCTCATCTAAAGAGATCAATAATCCCTGGACAGTTTCTTGTTGACACTATTGGATCATATTGAGTAAATTCTTAAAATTGTAGGAAGATCTGCGGCCCTTTATAAAGCCGGTTTGGTCCTCTTTGGTAACGGAAGGCAGCAAAGATTCCACCTTAATGCACGGATCTCAGACAGGATTTTGAGCCCAACATTTAAAAGTGAGATTGGCGTGTAAGAAGCACAATCCTCCAGGGTCTTCCTTTCTTCAGCCTTCCTTTCTTCAGCATCAGAGAGATATGAGCCTCTCTTAAGGATGGAGGGGGGGGGTTCCTGACTGGATGAGTGACAGAACACGTTAAACATCAGCCCTGACAATAGGTTTATAAATTATTGATAAAATTCACTAGGAAATCCATCAGGAACGTGCGCCTTTACAAGCTGCTTCACAACCTCCTGAGCTGACAATGGTGCATTAAGGAACGACATCTATTCAGGGTTACTCCTGGAAGACCCAGGTTCTTGAAAAATGACTCCATCTTATTCCATCTATCCTGAAAATGTTCAGGCTGAAATAATTCGGTGAAAAATCTCGGACAGGAGACATTAATCTTTTTGGAATTGAAGGTAAGGATCCCAGTACCTTCCCTAATTGAGGCAATGGCTGAAGTGGGGCGCTCGTTTTCCTGGAAAGATAGAATAAATACCTGCCTGGCTTATCATCATGTTCAAACAGTCTTTGTTTTGCAAAAGTAAGTTCCTTCTTGGCTGTCTGTGTGAGCGTGGAAATCACTGTAGACCGAAGCGTTGTAATCCTCTGCAGCTTAGCCACTGAGCGACAATCACATTATGCACTCTCGGCTGCCCTCAGCTTTGCCTCAAACCAGCGTTCCTGCTCCCCTTCTGCTACATCATAAGGAATAATTATTCCTTGGCATAAGCCTTAGCAATTTCCCATAGAGTGGATGAGTTATTGGTTGAATCTGAATTAATGGCTAAGAAAGATTTAAATTCGTTGCGCTGGTCGGCACACTGGCGCAATGGTTAGCTACTGCTGTCTCACAACACCACAGACCCGGGTTCAATTCTTGCCTCAGGTGACTGTCTGTGTGGAGTTCACGCATTCTTTCTGTGTCTGCGTGGGTTTGCTCCCACACTCCAAAAATGTGCAGGTTAGGTAAATTGGGCCGAAGGGCCTGTTTCTAAACTGTAATTAATCTAATCTAACTACTCAATTAACCAACTAGTCTTTAGAATAAAGGGCTATGCTAAATTGCCTGTCGTGTTCAGTGAAGGAGCAAATGTCAGGGGGTAGATCGGTGTGGACATTTTGGGCCGAAGGGCCTGTTTCTAAACTGTAATTAATCTAATATAACTACTCAATTAACCAACTATTCTTTAGAATAAAGGGATACATTCGCTCGTGTCTCGAATCTATTATATTGCACTTAATGTTAATCAATAAGTATACTGCTTCATGGTCAGAAATGGTAACATTCCCAATTGTGCAGGATGCCATCGAATCAAAGATTGTTGCAGGAATGGGGAAGAAATCAACCCTCGTGTGGCATTTATGCCGGTTAAAGAAGAAAATAAAATCGCTGTTTGTGATGTGGATTTGCCACCAGACATTCATCAGCTCTCGTTCTGCACACATATCCACTAATTGCTTACGTTACAACGAGGGTATTGGGGCACCTTTCGACATTCTGTCCACCGTGGGGTCCACAAGACTTTTGAAAACTTCTACAATAATGTGCCACGATGCAAGATAACTGAATTTGGAGGGTACACTAGGAGTGGGGGTGGGGGGGGGGGGGGGGGGGGGGGGGGCAATAAACATTCAAAATACTATATTCTTTTCTATCGTTCAAGGCTTTGGGTATTATGAGCCTCCCGTGAGTGTCAAATACAGTCTAGTAGGTGAAATGGAAGATTCTTTTTATCCATTATGGCTTCTCCCCTCCTCCTAATATTAAAAGTCGAGAAATAAACCCGATCAAGCCCGACCTGCTGTAATGTCAAATGTTCCTTGTCATCAAGGTGCATCTCCTGCATTAGGACAACATCCACTCTCTTTTTTAAGACTAGAAAGTAAATGTTTCCTCTTTTCTGGCCAATGGCTCATCTTAATGCTCCAGGTAGACTATTTAAGCACATTTAACCCCAAACACACTGTAGCAACATTTGAACTCGAGAGAGGAAGAACTCGAATTACTAATCATTACTAAACAAAGTCTCATAAAGCTTAACAACTACACAAACTAAGGCTACTACAACTGCCAACTCTCAAAACTTTCCAAAACTAAGCATTTTAAGTAAATGGCTGGGATGGAGTGGGTGAGGGAACGACTTTGCCCGTGCTGTGATGCAGAGCCCAACAAAGCAGACCTTCCAGATCGCCACCATCTGGGATTTCCCCTTAACATTTTATCGATATTATCATTTCATTTTGCATTGTATTCCTGGATGTGCTGGAGCAGTGTGATTTTGTACCACTGTCAGCATTTCCCCAACACTGCACATTCCTGCCATTCTCCGATAATCCTTGACTCCGTTATTCTTTATGCACCTTCTGTCTGTGCCTCAAACATATTCAATATCTCTGCCTCCAATGCTCTGCAGGGAAGAGAGTTCCAAATACTCTCACCATTGAGAAAACAAAAAGTAACGTCATGTGTGTGTGAGATTAGATTTTTAGATTACATTACAGCGTGGAAACAGGCACTTCGGCCCAACAAGTCCACACC
Organism: Chiloscyllium plagiosum; assembly: GCF_004010195.1. NCBI lineage: Eukaryota > Metazoa > Chordata > Chondrichthyes > Orectolobiformes > Hemiscylliidae > Chiloscyllium > Chiloscyllium plagiosum. Next base: position 29,251,527 of record NC_057717.1, on the reverse strand, counting down.
GACCCGCCGTAGTGCAACCCACTCATACCCTACATTTACCCCTTACCTCACACTACGGGCAATTTAGCATGGCCAATTCACCTGACCCGCACATCTTTGAACTGTGGGAGGAAACCGGAGCACCCGGAGGAAACCCACGCAGACACGGGGAGAACGTGCAAACTCCACACAGTCAGTCGCCTGAGGCGGGAATTGAACCCGGGTCTACAGCGCTGAGGCAGCAGTGCTAACCATTGCTCTGCAGGGAAGAGAGATCCAAATACTCTCACCATTGAGAAAACAAAAAATAACTTCTTCTGTGTGAGAGATTATTTTTGTCTCCTTATCTGAGAAAGGATATATTAAGTTGGAAGCAGTTCGGAGATGTTTCACTTCATGTATTTCACGGATGAGGGTCTTACATTATGGAAGCTTTAACAGGTTCCTCTTGGAATGAGAGGTGATCTTATTGAAACATACAAAACCTAGAGGAGAGTGATCAGATAGATACCCACTGGGTGTTTGTATAATCCAAACTGCTTGTTGTTTTTATAGAATCTCTACAGTGTGGAAGCAGGACATTCCGTCCATCAAGTCCACATTGACCCTCAGAACAGTATCCCCTCCGGACCTGCCCCCCTACTGTATCCATGTAACCCTGCATTTCTCATGATGAACCTATCTAACCTACACATCCCTGGCACTATGGGCAATTTAGCATGGCCAATCCGCTCTAAGCTACATAACTATAGACGATGGGAGGAAACTAGAACACTGGGAGTAAATCCACACAGACATGGGGAGAATGTTTAAAACCCACATAGAGGGTTGCCCGAGGTTGGAACTGAACGCAGCTACTTGGTGACGGAGATATCAGTGCTAACCACAGATCCACCATGTGCATCCGTTAGCTTTATTAGTTACTTGTGGCTAACTAAAGAAATCTGCCTGACTTGTTCCTGTCACTGAACCTGACTCAGTCTGAGAACTTTATCATCGGCCATATCACCAACCTGGTTACATTTAAAATTTAATGTGAGCATTGGAGGAATGGGACGAGAAAAGGAAACGGTGACACCCTCCAACATCCATCAGAGCAGGAATTAGGATAAATCCACAAAGTGGATTTCCCCCAGTTAAGTGGGAATTCTCTTTCCCAGTAGTTTGGGGTGGCTGGACCTTTATATTATATTTAAGCTGGCTTTGTCTGATTTTCCATGGATAGGTGAATCAGGGATAATGGTACATGGAAAGAAAAGTGCAGCTGGGATCACAATGAGATGAGCCATGACCTTATTTATTGGTGGAGTAGTGTGAAAGGGCCGAATAGCCCACTTGTGTCCCTCAGCCCTATGTTCTGATGTTACATTCAGCCCTCGGACATGCTAAACAGGGGAAGATCGAGGCCACTCCGATCGTTCGGTGTAGTTTTGGAAATCTACTTGGAAAATCCAGGCTAGATCAGGAAGTGACCACCACCCCACCCCCCCAGTCTCTGTTTCCGGGCTTCCCCTCTCTGTAACGTCTGCTCCAGATGTAGGTCATATTGCAGACCCAGATACGCTGGGAATACAGCCACATACCACAGGCAGGGTTAAAACAACAAATCCTCTGCTCTCCCTGAATGCAATATTGTATAACACGATTTCCAGCAAAATAACCCGTTACTTTCCAAAAGCATAACATGTGAAATTAATAAATAGGAACAGGAGTAGGTCAATCCGCCCCTCAAGCTAACACTTTCATTTAACAAGAACATGGCTGATCTACTCGAGGGCTCAACTCCACTCTCTTGCCGATTCCTTGTATCCCTCCACACCTCACTGAGTTAGGGAATTCCAGACATTCACTACCTTCGGAGAGAAGACATTACTCGACATCTCAGATTGAAATCGATGTTCGTTATTCGGTAGCTATATCATCGAGTTCGACACTTTGCTCAAGAATGGAAAAAACTTCTCAACATCTCCCTTCTCCAACCCCTTCTGTGTCTTGTATGTTTCAGCAGTATCACTCCTCATTCATTTAAACCCCAATGAATTATCGCCTCACCATCTTAGAGATTCTCAATAACACAACCCTTTCTTCCCAGGAAACCGCCTAATGTACCAATTAAGTTACTTGCTGCATCAGCATGCTGACTTTATTTTTCATACACAGGAAGACTTCAATGCCTTTGCTGTTCCTTTTCTGGAAGTCTTCTCCATTAAGTAACAGCCTGCCTTTTGATTCTCAGTGTCATCCTCAAACTCGGATGTATATTGCACTCAACTCCCTCCTTCAGGCTGTCAGCATAGATTGTAAATAACTGATGTCATCAGACTGATATGTGTGGTACTCCAGCAGATACACCCTTATCATAAAGATCCATTAATCCTGACTCTCCGATTTCTGTGTTAACCAATCATCATCCCATGTTAATACAATATCCGACGTCCTGGAGCTTCTGTTTTGTGTAAGAACTTTTGTTTTGTAATACCTTGTGGAAAATCTCTCGTGTCTACCAGATCCCCTTTATCAAATCCGTTGTTACATTCTCAGGCATCTCCAGAAATACTTTGCATGATTTTACAGGGCAAAATATCATTTCCCTTTCACAAAACCACCCTGACTCTGCGTGAAGCTTTCCTAAATGTCCATGCTTGCCAGGTTTTCCAAACTATACTAGTCCTATCTGTTTTCATTAGGTCCATGTGCTTCTAAATGTTTCCCATTCATATGTTTGTCCAAATGAGTTTTAAATTTTGTAGCTGCCCTTGCATCTCCCACTCTTCCTCTGGAATCTCATTCCATACCCACACCGCCTTCTGTGTAAAAAAGCTGCCCCTTACTCCCTTTTAAATCGACCCTCTTTCACCTTAAACTTATTCCCTCTATGTTTGGATACCCCTACCCTTTGGAAAAGACCTTGGCTATTGACCCTATCCATACCGCTCATGATTTTATAAGTTTCTATAATGTCACTCCTCAATCATCTTACACTCCATCCGATGCTAACTTCAAGAACAAGTGTTTAAAGATAATCACTGCAAAATTGAAACAATATTAACAATGAGAGGTAACCAACACTCAGCCCAAATGTCATACTGTGATTTATTTTTCTCCATATTACAATATTAAGGCAGCATGAAACGCTTACTAGTGCCAATAAGAAGTCAAGCACCTGAATTCCTTTATCTAAAGGGGGTGATGATGAAGACAGTGAAAACGTATCTGTGGCCAAATCTATATAATACCACATCATCAACATTCTCCCTCCTGGCCTCCGTATAACTTTGTGTGGTTGTGTCTTTTTTATCTTGCATTCAATAGAGAGAACCCCTTTCCCCCATTCACACCTTAAATTCGACCCATTATACATAATATTTTCGTTCACCACGGCTAAAAGCCCGTTTTTCTTTTGCCACAAAATTTTTTCCCTGCCACCCATCCTCCACATCTGGCAAGGGATTAAAAGACCATTTTGCAATTGTATTCAGTTTTGAAGAATTGTCACACTGGACTGGAAACGCTAACTCTGTTTCTCTTTCCCTGCAGATGTTGACAGACCTGCTGAGTTTCTCCAGAAATGAATAGGCGCAGAACAATTTTTCAATTAAACAAATAATTATGGATACTGGAAATAAAAATAAAAAACCTTTCTAGAAGGTTCACTGGACCTGAAAGTTAAACTCTGCATTCACTCCAGAAAATTCTGCAACATCTTTAGCAATTTCATCAGCAAGTTTTATTTAAGAACAATTTCCAACGACATATTGTCAAAGATTCCCAAACATCCTGTCCAACATGGAGTGCCATACACTGGGAACTGAACAGTAACGCATGGTGACAAGTTAACAGTAACGCATGGTGACAAGTTCCTTGACTCTGAAACTGCATAAGGCTCGCATCACTGATGCTACAGAGCCCTGAATCATGGTCAGGGAGAAAAACAGAAGGAAACACATTCACTTCAAATACAGAAGGTGACATGACTGAAAGGAAAAGATTCAGATTAATACCTTAAATGGATATTGTTTATGTAAAAAATAGGAGGCGTGACACCTAGGAAAGACTTCCAGCAGAATGAGAATATAAAAATGGAAGTATTCCCGCATCAGAAACCAGAGTATGTCACTGAATACAGGGCTGATGGGTGAATGGGTCTCGCTGTGAACTGGAGCCAGTCAGTAGAATTGAATTGTAGATATTGCAGCTAAAACTGGGTTATCATCTGATGCTGTAGATTTCAATGACAATCTGTATCTTTTCCCCCAAGATAGTCTATCCATCTACCATTTCCATCAAGCCGATCCATGGGTCAGTGACGAGTGTGGGTGAACATGGTGGGGTCGCAATCACGTGCACCTAAACCTGATGACAGCCCATTAAAGCTACCGCACTTGACTGGCTTCACTACGAACAGCAGGACTAACATCTGATACAGAGAGCGAGATCAGCCTAAGACTAACAAATCAGATCTAAGCTCTCTCGTCCTGTCAAATCCATGCATAAAAGTCGATAGACCATTAAACAACTTACTGGAGGAGAGGACTCCACAAATATCCCTATCCTAAATAATGGAACAGCCCTGAGCATCCATGTAAAAGATGCAGTATCTGCACCATACTGAGCTAGAAGTGTTGAGTCGATTACCCACCTCATCCTCACTATGATACCCTCAGAATCACAGATGCCCGTCTTCAACCAATTCAATTCACTGCACGTGACATGAAGCAACAGCTGGACACTGTAGATACGACAAAGGCATTTGGCCCTGACACCATTCCTGCAATAGGACTGAGGACTTTTGCTACAAAACAAGCCGTGTACCTGAGGAAGCTGTTTCTTTCCAGCTCCAACTCTGACAACTCCCTGGCAATGTGGGTAATTAGCAACTGAAGTTCTCACTTTCTCCTAATGTGGGTAATTACTCAACTATGTCCCATCCCCTAAGAAGGGAATAATTACAATCAGAACAATTACCACGCCCTCAGTCCCATCACGATAGTCATATTGGTTGGGGTTATTTTTGATAGAGCTGTCAAACAGCACAGAAATAATCGGTTCAGTGTGGTTTCCGATAGGCCCGCATGTGGAGATGGTGCTGTTGTGGAATTGTCATTGGATTGCTAATCAGACCAGGATAATTCTCTGGCAACTGGTGCAAGTTAAAAACAATTAATAAAATATCGAGATCTAATACCTGGTGTCAGTAATACTGATCGTGTATTCAATGTCGATTATAGATGTCAATCTCCTTCCCCAGTGTACGTTCAGGAAGAGAATCCCCCATGCTTTCCTGGTCTGGCCTAAAATTGACTCCAGATAAACAGATATGTGATACACTCTTCAATGGTCTCTAAAACAGGCAAGCAAGGCACTCAATTGTATCAAACTGCTCCGAGGTGTTAAAGGATAAATCCGGAGAGAACAGCCGGCACCAGCCTCGTTATCAGAAAAGGGAATGGGAAACACAATCCTGTCGACCCTGCAGAGACCTCCTTCCTAACAGCTGAGAGCTTGTGACAACATTTACAGAGCGTTCCCACACACTGCACAGAAGCATCGGGAAAGGAATACGTCATACAACTCATTGAGCTTTCCCTATTCTAGTTAATGGTCAAACATCTCCTCAACGCAGTTTTCCCCATACAATATACATATCCCTTAATATGTTTAAACATTGTGAAACATAAAATGAGAACTGCTGTACTCCATTCAGCCCAACAGTTTTGCGCCTCCATTCTATGGACAGGCAGTTCACTGATAACGCGTTTTGATTAAATACAATTCGGCTGCAATGCAATTAATTAACCTTTTTCTATAAAGTGAACTGGCGTTCAATGTGACGCGATTCCTTGGCGGGCACCAGCTGAACAGCAAACCTTGCCTCAGGATCCCTCTGTCTACAATAGGTACATTCAATGTGTTCAGCAAAAACAGGAATGCAACCGACTCTGCAGGCCTTGAAACTGAGCCTGAAACTGGGAATTGTAGTCTATATTTAGAAACAAGTTTATTTCAAACTGTGGGGAGAATCTTGGGGAGAACTGGAATTCTCCATCGGCATCACGTGGTCAGTCAGCCCCCGCGCACTTTCTGGTGAAGATTGTGGTGAAAGGTACAGTGCACCAGTGAGTGACTGTCGTGTGAAAGCGTTACATTTACTGAACTGTTCCATTACAACATGTAATTTAAAGATTTATTTCGACTGTCCTATTGTGTGTTAGACCAAATTTAATTTTTGGTTTTTACTGATTTTATTGGGGGGTTCGTCACTTACCCGCTTTTTTCCATAGACCACATTATTAGCATTGCACGATTTTGTACAATACTGTGTTGCACAGGAACACAGTTATTGCCTTATTGGAGAACAACCTGGACTGATAGCTGATTTTTCTATCTTCACACCATACTCCTGCTCTCTCCCTATCAGTTTAGTTACCAGAAATCCTTATTTATATTCAGCCCCTTGACTTACACATCCCGAGCTGGGAGAGAGTATCCCTGGTTCACCAGTCTCCGAGTGCAGGCATTTATTCTCATGTCAATGCAAAGTGGCCTGTCTGTACCTAATATTGTGGCCCCTTGTTTTAGAAGTCCCAGCCAGGGGAAATACCATCCCTGTTTCTAATCTGTCTCACCCTGTCAGAGTGTTATATCTTTCACTGAGATTTCCACTCATTTTCCTAAACCCCATGGAATACAGATCAAGTCGCCACAACAAGTCTGTCATCCCAGAGATCAGTCTGGTCATCCTTTGCTGCTCTCCCTCAATGTCAGGTTTGTCCTCTGTTAGGAAAAGAGACCAAAACTGCACACAATACTGCACAATGTTCGAGATGAGGTCTCACCAAGGCCCTGTACAGCTGCAGTAAGATACATTTACTCCTGTACTCAAATTCCCCTGAAATGAAGGTGAATACAGCATTTATCTGCCTACCTGCTTTCTGCTCCTGCAATATTGCTTTCAGTGACGGTCTACAGGGAGATGCAGATTCCTTTCAAAGTTACAGTTCCCAACGTGCTGGGTCTATATACAATAGTCAGCGTGCCAATGCCATTCCCAGTATTGACTTCTGGCTTCAGAACTCACTGCCCTACATGGACTCGGAGGGCTACGCAGAAATAAACAAAAGTGCAGCTTAAGTTCATTTATAGTGAAACATTTTTCAACCACTCCTTTTTCAACTGAGAGGCTGCCAGTCCATTGTTCCCATCAAAGTACACAACATCTCATCTCCCCCATTACTCTCCACCTGCCACGTATTTGCCCAGTCACTCCACTTATCTCAATCACCTTGAAACTTTTTTACATCCTCCTCATCCACTCACAAGCTGACATCGTTTATTGCTGCCAGCAGACTAGGGAATATTGCATTTCCGCCCCTCACCCAAAGATATGATGTGCTGGGAATAGCTGGAGCCCAAGACACGACCCTTACAATATCCTCCAAGCCTTCCATTTAAAAATAAAACATTGTTTTATTCCTACTCACTGTTTCCTGCCAGCTCTCCCATTCTAAATCTATGCCCATATATTAGCCCGAGACCCATAGGATTCGAATTTGCACAATAGGCTTGGGGCTTTATCAAAAATCTTTCTGATAATCCACTCGCATGGCATTGATACCTCCTACATAATTTTACTGAAAGCTACTTTCTCAAATATGATTCCCATTTCATAAATCTCTGTTGACTTTGTCTATGCACATTATTTTCAGTCCAATACTTTCTCTAAACTGTTTAGTTGCTATTTTCAGTCTATTCCCTTTTTCTCACCTGACTAAAGTTCCCTAGTATTGCTAGGAAGTTTTCTATTTTGTTTTGGTTTCTTCTGTGAAGGCATAACTAAAGTATGTGCTCCATAGTTCTGCTATTTCCCGGTCCTCAATTATCTGGTGTTCGACTGTAAGAAATCTGCAACTTTTTTTGCTTAATTTTGCCATTGACATATTTCCAGAAATTATGGTAAGTTCTCTCTTATGAACTTTGTTAAGATAATCTTCAGAAACCCATCAATTCCTACTTTAAGCAACTCAATGATTGACCTTCCATAGTCATACAATCACAGAAGCAAAGTCTCTGTACTGCCAGAAATACAGCACAGTCTACATTCGAGCTGAAAATGTATTGCTGGAAAAGCGCAACAGGTCAGGCAGCATCCAGGGAACAGGAGAATCGACATTTCGGGCACAAGCCCTTCTTCAGGAATCTGTACCCGAAACGTCGATTCTCCTGTTCCCTGGATGCTGCCTGACCTGCTGCGCTTTTCCAGCAACACATTTTCAGCTCTGATCTCCAGCATCTGCAGACCTCACTTTTTCAGTCTACATTAGGCCCACTTTCCGACACAAGACCTTAGCCGTGAATCTTAAAGCATTTGAAGTGCACAACCGTGTGGTTTCTAATGGTTTGAGGTTACCATGACAACTCCACTCTCAAGAAGTGCATCCCAGACCCCAACACCCTCTGGTTGAAAACCAATTCTCAAATCTTCACTAAACTGCAAATCCTTCACTTTAAAAGTGTGGCCCTTTGACTAAAATCAACAGCTGCTGTCTATTCAACCTGTCCATGTACCTCGTAATCCTATCCTTGTGAATCACAGACCTCTTAGCCTTCTCTCCTCCAAACTAAACATCCCAAGCTTATCCAGCCTGTCTCCATAGCTGATATGTTCCATCCCAGGGAACATCCTGGTGAATCCCCTCTGCACTCTCTCCAGTACAATCACATCCTTCCTGTAATGTTGTTCCCAGAACTACACACAGTATTCCATCTTGCCCTCACCGAAGTTCCGCATCGTTCTTATAAGCTATGCCTCGATTAAAAAAGGCTATGTTTACATTCCCCTAGCCTTTCCCAGATTGTGTATTAACCTGTGCAGTCACATTCAGCGATGTGTGGAGAAGCACGCACTGAGCTTTCTAGTGTGCTGCCATTCATTGAGTACTCCCCTGACTGGTTCCTTCTCCCAAAGTGCATCACCTCATAGTTATCAGGGTTACATTCCATCTGCCATTGAGCCACCCATCTGACCATTCCATAAGTATCTACCTGTAACATAAGGCCTTCCTGCTCACTGCCAACCAGCCGGCCAATCTTTGTATCAAATACCAACTTATTTATTGCACACTCCACCCCTCGTCCGTATACACAGCTGCATCATTTATGAATACCACAAATAATAAGGTTAAAAATCTCTCAACATCAGTTATATCACGTGGTTGTGCACGATGATGAAGAAGCAGCGGTTCCGAAAGCAAGTGCTGCCGAATAAAACTGTTAGACTATGGTCTGGTGTTATGCTATTTTTAGATTTGTCCACCGCAGCCGAACACTAGCACCTCCGAATCACAAATAATTAGGGACCCAGCACTGATGCCCGTGGTACATCATTGGACATTAGCCTCCAGTCACACAAACAGCCTTCTTCCGCTGCCCTCTTTCTCGTACTATTAAAGTTGATTTAGATGCAACTTGGCAAGTCACTCATGAGTCCTACGTGTTCACTGGTTATTCTGTTCCGCTTGACACACTTGTAGGTTATCTGGGGATTTTCCTAATTTTGTCCTGCCTTCCCCTTGTGTTAGTCATTCCCCTCCACGCGCAGAATTTCCTCCTTATTACAGTCTTAACTAGTTTGTCCCTTATCAGGATTAGACAGCCTGATAAATTTTCTGTTAATTTCTAACTTGCCATATGTTTTGTGACTTTAATAAAGTTCACAGTGACCCACCGCTGAGTCTTTGAAACTCGAGAGAACATAGGCCGAGTTTCCTCATCACGCAATCTCGTCATCAGAGGGATTTATCTGGATAATGTCCATTACACTTCCTCTGTGGTCAGTATATTCTTTCTTAGATTTGATAACCAAAACTGTTCTCAATATTCCAGGTACAGTCTCACCAACACTCTGTGAAACTGCTTCAACATGCCTTCACATCTATATTCTGACTCCCTTTAAGGAAGGCAAACCAAACTTTAACTTTCCACTTTCATATAGTCCTCCAAATACCCTTCACATCATTTCATTTACGAACTCATTGTGTGAGTTCTTATAGAAAGCCTTCTGATACTCTAAAATATGCCAATTCTACTGGTTCCCCATTATCTATGCTGTAAGAATCAACTTCAAACAATTCCAAAGTTTGTCAAGTATGATTTCTCTTTCAGAAATGCATACTGAGTCTCTCAAAGTTTGCTGTTAACGTCTAAATATCCAATATCACATCCTATATAATATATTCCAACAGTTTCCCGACAAATGTCAAGTTAATTGGTCAGCAGTTCTCCACGCTATTTCTTCTTCCCTTTGTAGATGCTTGGATCCCTACCATTTATTCATAGTGCTTGGATCATGTTTACTAATATGCAATTATCTACACCAGCTTCCAGAATGTACGGGAAAATAGAACGCAGTCATCGACAATGCAATCAATACTTCTATTTGTGATTTATTTCTGAAGATTTTGGTATGAAGTACATCTGGTTTGTCAAGCTTAACAATACTCAACCCAGCTGCATTTCAATATTGCCTAGTTACTGATATGAATTGACTTTATATCTTTACTTCCACATGTCCTCTACGATCACTTCGTATTTCTGGGTGATTTTCTGGATCCTACTCCGCTAAGACAGATGGAAAGTAACTGGTCATTTGCTTTGCCATTTCCCTGTTATCCACCATAAACTCGTCTCTCCCGATTGCAAATTCCCACATTTGACTATGTTTTTTTTTTCTTTTGAAATATAGATCATAGATTTTTGCAGTCTTTGTGTTCCTGTTTGTTTGCATATTTCCCTGTTATCCACCATAAACTCGTCTCTCCCGATTGCAAATTCCCACATTTGACTATGTTTTTTTTTTCTTTTGAAATATAGATCATAGATTTTTGCAGTCTTTGTGTTCCTGTTTGTTTGCATGCATGTTCGCTTTTCGATTTCCTGATCAATTTCATGGCCCTCCTTTTCTGGATTGCAATTTTCTGAGAATTCTCAGGATTCCACAATGTTTGGAATTCTTTTGAAGTCACTTCCTGTAATTAAGTTATTCTTTAATTTGTTATGTTAATCATCATTG
>NC_057717.1:29218427-29239093 GCF_004010195.1 Chiloscyllium plagiosum | reverse complement strand
GCTGGTGAGGCAATACTGGTAGTGTTATGTTCAGTGTTGTTCACGTTGCTATAGGAAGGATGTTATTAAACTGGAAATAGTGCAGAAGAAATTTACAAGGATGATGCCCAGACTCAATGGTCAGAGATATAGTGAGAGGTTGGGCAAGCTAGGAGTTTTTACTTTGGAGTGCATGAGACTGAGGGGGATCTGATAGAAATGTCTCAGATCATGGGAAGCATGGATAGAATGAATGTACTCAGTCTTTTTTTTCCACATGATTGAGCAACCACGGACCAGAGGGCATCAATTTAAGATCAGAAGGGAAAGAGTAAAAGGGAACCTGAGGGGCAATTTCTTTCACACACAGGGTGGTATACACATGGAATGAGCTGCCAGCAGAAGTGGTTGAGGGAGGTACATACATAAAATTTAAAATGCATTTGGACAAATACACGGATAGAAAAGAATAAGTAGGTTATGGGGCAAGGGCTGCGAAATGGGGTTAATGTGAATGGACATTTTGCTCGGAATGGACCAGTTTGGGCTGAAGGGCCTTTCTCCGTGCTGTCGGACTCTATGACTCCCACAATCATTGCTTCTCCCATTGAATGTTATATTATACTTCCCCAATTCAATGGAGCGTACTTGACCCGTAAGCCTCCGGGCTTCCTTGATGTTTGACCAGAATGTTCAAACATTCGATATTGTATTCAGACGCCGTGTAAAAATGCAACATATTGATGTCACTCTCCCTCAACAGCTGCTTCAGAGCAAGGTTATTAGTTAGTCCTCCTGACAACACAACACCAAATCTGAAATAACCTGCTTTCTAGTTTGGTTCACAGCATACTGTTCAACCTACCTAATTCACACTTACGGGAGTTTTTCTTCACAGTATTAGTAGTCACTGCAGTTTCAGTGCAATTTTAGAGAATCTATTATTACTGCAGCACTCATGATTATTTGTTACTCATTCACAGGATGAGGGCATCGCTGGATAACCAGTATTTATTGCCCATGCCAGAGGGCAGTTAAGAGTCAGCAGCGTTGTCTTGAGTCTGGAGTCACATGCAGGCCACACCAGGTAAGGACAGCAGTATCCTTCCCTCAAGGCCATCAGTGAACCAGCTGAGATTTTCGAACAATCGACAATGGATTCCTTGTCATCATAAACCCTTGATTCCAGATACACATTGAATTCAAATTCCACCATCTGCCATGGCAGGATTTGAAATCATGTCCCCAGAATATTACCTGGGTCTCTGGGTTAAGACCCCAGCGATAACATCACTGTGTCATTGCTCCCCCTTGCATATACTTGCATACCTAATTTCCAGAGCATATATGGTAAAGTATTTACGTGACAGGCTTGGTTTTGATATATAACACACTAATGTTTGCTTCACCTTGCTATTTGTAAGATCCACCCAAACTGATTCTGTGGGCTGTGAGGGAAAGGGTCTGTGGCGTTATTAGCGATAGACTTGGACAAGACGTTCAGGGAGACTCACCTCAATGCTGAGAAGATCTGAAGAATTGGTCAGCAATATAGGACAAGCATCAATATTCTATCCCCCCACTTTGCCAGGATAAGTGTCGCCATATTCTTCTGCTTCCTTGCACTCGTTGTATATCTATTTTAACATATACCTCCGAAAAAGGCTCACACTCTATCTCCAAATAAGGCTCAAGCACGACCACACTCACTGTTGAATTCAGCACCTTCCCTCCCCCAATTTGTCTGTCACTGACGGAATCGTCCCGCACACTAACACCACTGCATGGATACAACACTGTGGTCAGACTCCCTCCGGACACCTCACCCTTCATCATTCCCCTACACCAGCACTAATAGCGGGGACACCCACTCCCTCCCTCACTCCGTCACTCCTGGGGAAACAGCCTGGCATATGACATAAAGGGTCAAGCTGGGTGTTAGAGTGCCCGATATCTGTTCCATCACCCTCTACCTCGACATGTGTGGAGGATCCTGGAAAGAGCCAAAGAAGACCAGGACATCTTGTGTGGAGATTCTGAAACATCGATGTCCCACCAACCAAGTAAGCAGCAATGTTCAGTAAAGAGCAATTCTCAATTTAAACTCGCTGGCAGTTCCAATCTCATCTCTCTCACTTTTCATGCTTAGTTAAAAGCATTAATGAAAGCACTAAAAATAAAAAATAATGTTTATTCTCTTCAGTAAAAATGTGAAAAAAGAAAAAAAATAAACGATATAAGTTCATTACCAAAAATATAAAACATGACGTTCATTCAAAATTATGGGCAATCCTCATAAATACTCGACATCATTTCTCTCACTAAACCTTCTTACAAGTGTTTGTATTCTAGCATCTGCTTCTTTAATTTCAACGGAATATCTTGCCCTGTTATTAAATGATCAAAGTAAATTTCCCTTCCTCTCTGAACTTTTCGTAAACTGTCAAGATGTTTCCAAAAACTGGATGGTCCACATCAAGGTCGCATTGTCAGCTCCTGTGGGCAGCTTCTGAATTAATGCTTGTTTTGTCCTCATTGTTTAAAGTTCTTTCATATAAATTCCACATTCCAACTGGAAAAAGCGGTGAACGCCGACCATTTCCTCTGCGTAGTCTTCAACTCACATAGTTATCCTCGAACCAGTCCAGCAGCGGTTGCAGTTCATCTGGAAGCGCATCAGACAAATGTTCAATAGCTTCAGGAATGTTTTCAATGTGAATAAATGCAAGGTCAATTATCATTTTAGCTCTGAAAGGAAACTCTGAGTCAATGTTATACTTACTCAAGTGTCTTTTTAACATTTTTACTGAAGAGAATAAACATTATTTTCATTTTTATTGCTTTGATTAATGCTTTCATCGAAGCCTGAAAAGGAAAAAATATGAGCTGTGCTGAAATAGTTCTGCGCCGAAATGGGTCTGCGGCAAAATGGGCTGCACCAAACAGGCTGCACCAAACAGAATGAAGTATACAGTAAATTACACAGCACAGGAGGACGCCATATAACCATCCCAGGCTGTTATGCAGAAGCAGGGGCGCCCTGGGTAGCTGTCAGGAAATACAGAATACAGATCATTACTCATCTTGTGTTTGGAAAGGTGTCACGAGTGGAATTCTTCAGGGATCTGTGTGAGGTCTTCAACAAATTACAATCTATTCTAATGAACCGAATGAATGAGATGGAGCTCAGTTTGCTCATGCACCAAGAAAGTCATTCAATAAGATATCAAATGGAGACACAGTGCCTTCAATTGGATGCAGACAGAGGGAGGGCAGAGCGTCTGCAATGGGATACAGACAGGGGGACGGCTGATTATCTGCAATGAGATACAGACGGGGGAAGGCAGAGCGTCTGCAATGGGACACAGTCGAGGGAGGGCAGAGCGTCTGCAATGGGATTTAGTCGGGGGAGGGCAGAGCATCTGCAATAGGAGACAGACTGGGAGAGGACAGAACATCTGCAATGGAATAGAGACAGGGGGAATGCAGAGCGTCTGCAATGGGATGCTGACGCGGATGCAGAGCACCTGCAATGGGATACAGACAGAGCAGGGCAAAGCGAGGACAGTGCGTCTACAATGGGGCACAGACAGGGAAAGGGCAGAGCGTCTGCAATGGGAGACAGACTGAGGGAGAGATGCACGTCTGCAATGGGATACAGACATGGGGAGGGAAGAGCTTCTGCAATGGGATACTGATGGGTGACGGCAGAGCATCTGATATGGGATACGGACGGGGAGGCAGAGCATCGGCAATGGGATACAGACTGGGGGAGAGCAGAACGTCTGCAATGGCATACAGACAGAGGATGGCTGAGAGCAAAGCTTCAGCAGAAAAAAAACAGTACAATATCTATGTGATGGAAATTTTCTATTTTACGGAAAAGATGAAACAGCAGAAATTTATTTAAATGCAAGGAGAATGCAGAACTCAGTGTTACAGAGGGATTTGTGTTTCTTAGTACATGAATCACATCAAATTAACCTGAAGATGTAGCAAGTGATTTGGAAGGTAAATGTAGTGATTCTGTTTCGTGCAAGGGGTGTTGGGTATGATCTTAGCGATGTTTTCTGCATCAGTACAGGGCATTGCTGAGATTACATCTTTTGTATATTGTGTAGTTATAACTGACTGAACTGAATAAAAAAATGCTTTCGAGACGTTTCAAAGATGTTTCTCTTTACTCATTCTTGGGATGAAGGCATTACGTTCTGAAGAATTAACAGTTTGGCCTGAGAATGAGGGATGTTTTATTGACAATATAAGATTTTGAGAAGAGTATATTTGGTGAATACACGATGGACTTTTCTTCTGGTGTGGGAGAATAAAACTGGGGAAATTCTTTAAGAATAAGTCAGTTTCAAAGGAAAGGTCATTGGACAGAAAAATTGACATCTGAATTCTCTTTCTACAAGCTGACAGACAGGCTGAGTTTTTCCAGCAATTACTGTATATGTTTTAGAATATTCATTTTAACACAGATATTGTGAAGTCATGAAACGCTTATTTTTACATTATGCAAGCACATATTAACACATCTTCCAAACAATTATGATCATTTATTGTTAATGAATTGATTCTGCAATAACGCACTGACCTGGAGTCGAGAATGTGAGGGAGTCACATAGTTCAGACAATGTTCAAGAAGAGCTCACAGAGTCCACTGTGGGACTGATAACGTTACTGATTTAACTTATAGATGGAAAATGTAGCCTATCTGTGGAGGAACATTCTATTGCTCCCTTTCTGTTTCCCTATTGCTCGTCACAGCAATGTGTGTGAGTGAAAACAAACGCCCAGTCGTCTTTCCCACTAATATAGGGTTCCTGATGATGATTCATTGGAAACTTCCCATTGCCTGAAGCAAAACAATTCAGCCAAATTCAACTGTTTCATGAAGGAATACCATTGTCAGAAGGTTGTGCAAGCAGAATAACTACAGAAGTAATTATCTGACTCGATAGTGAGGTGAACAGACAGGAGATGGGAATCCGGAATGGTATGTAGCGTTCCACATACCAGGGTCCAGGATGTCTCAGAGCGGCTGCAGAACGTTCTCACTGGGGGTGGGGAGCAGCTCGAACTCATTGTACACATTGGTACAAAGGACAGAGTGACACAGGTAGAAATAGTGATGACATCCTGCAGAGTGATTTTAGAGAGGTACGGAAAAGGAGAAGAGACTGGACCATGACACAGGTAATATCCAGCTTACTTCCAGTGCTCCGCGCTAGTGAAGGTAAGAACAGGAGGAAATGGCAGATGAAGGGGTGGCTAAAGAATTGGCGCAGGGGGCAGAGATTTTTGGATCACTGGGATCTTTTGTGGGGCAGAGGTGACATGTTTAGGAAGGACGGGTTGGACCTGAACTGGAAGGGGACCAATATCCGGGTTGGACCTGAACTGGAAGGGGACCAATATCCTGGCAGGCAGGTTTGCAACTGCTGCAAGGGAGGGTTTCAACTAGATTGGCTGGGGTTGGGGAGGGGTGGTATCCTCAGCAGCAGGGAGGCAAGTGCAAGGCTGGAAGGAGATACTGTAATCAGAAACAGTAAAGTGAAGAGACAGCTCGGCTAGACAACGATAGGGAGCAAGGAATACTGTTCGATTAAATTGCAACTGTTTCAATGCAAGATGGCTGACAGGTAAGGCCGATGAACTCAGGGCATAGATCGGTGCATGGGACCGGGATATTATAGTCATTTCTGAAACATGGCTAAGGGAGGGACAGCACTGGCAGCTTAATGTACCAGGGTACAGGCGCTTTATGCGGGACAGAGATGGTGGAAAGACTGATTGGGGAGTTTCATTTTTGATTCAGGCGAATATCACAGCAGTGATCAGAGATAAAATAACTGATGGATCATCCTATGAGGATTTGCCTGAGGAGCTAAGAAATAAGAAGGGAATGGTGAATGTACTATAGGCCCGCAAATAGCAAAAGAGGAATTTGGGGGAAAAAATGTAGACATACTGGGGAGACTTGCAGGGCCAATACGATTGCATTAGTAGGAGATTTTAATTTTCCTAACATAGACTGGGAATGACAAAGAATTAAGGACTGAGATGGGGTGTATTTATTAATTGTGTTCGGAATAGTTTCCTCAAGCAATAAGTAGAGGTTACAACTCGGGAAGGAACGAAACTTGACCTACTATAAGATCGAGAGCAGGACAGGTGACGGAGGTGACAGTGGGGGAGCACTCTGGGGGCCAGTGACCATAATTATATTAATTTTAAAATAATTATGGAGAAGGACGAAACTGCTGCACTTGTTCAAATTCAAACTTGGGGCAAGGCGAATTTTGGTGGAATTAGACAGTAGCTTGTAGGGGTTGGTTGGAGGAATTTGTTTGCAGGCGATGGGACCTCCTGCAAGTGGGAGGACTTTAAAAGTGAAATGTTTACAGTTCAAGGTCTATATATTCCTGTGAGTGTAAAACGTAAGATTGGTAGGAAGAGGGAACCTCGGATGTCAGGAGATATTGAGGCTTTGACTAGCAAAAAGGAGGCGTGGCTCAGGTCCAGGCTGCTGGGATAGAGGGAATACCAGGAGGTATACAGGGGATATAGTAGTTTACTGAAGAAGGAAATCAGGAGGGCGAAAAGGTGGCACAAGATTGCTTAGGGTGAATCCAAAGAGGTTCTTTAAGTATAATAAAGTAAAAAGAATAACTAAATGAGACTATGTCCCCTCAAGGTCCAAAGTGGGCATGCATATCTAGAACCGTAGGAGATTTGTGAGATTCTCAATGAATATTTCTCCTCTGCCTTTACCGTGGAGAAAAAACATAAAGACTTGGGAGGTTAACAAAGGTCGTAGTGTAATATTGTGGTGAGTCAATATCACAGGAGAAGACGTGTTGGATACATTAGAATGTATGAAGGTGGATAAATCTCCTGGTCCTAAACAGATGCATCCAAGAACACTGCAAGAGGCTACAGAAGAAACTATGGGGACCCTGGTTGATATTTTTGCATCATCGTTAGCTACAGTTTAGGTTCTAGAATATTGGAGATTAGCAAATGTTGTGCCATTATACAAGAAGGGAGGCAAAGAAAACTTTGCGATCTACAGACCAGGAAACCTAACATCTGTGGTAGGAAGGTTAATTGAGAAGATTCTGAGGGATGAGATATACATGCATTTGGAAAGATAAGGTTTTTTTAGTAATAGTTTTTTTTTTGACAGATTCCCTACAGTATGGAAACAGGGCAATTAGCCAACAAGACCACACCAACCCTCCAAACAGTAACCCACCCAGTACCATTCCCCAACCCTATATTTACCCCTGACGAATGCACATAACAATATGGGTAACTTAGCACGGCCAATTCACCTATCCTATACATCTTTGGATTGTGGGAAGAAAATGAAGCACCCAGAAGAAACACACACAAACACAGGGAGAATGTGCAAACTCCACACAGAGATTCACCCGAAGCTGGAAACAAACCCAGATCCATGACACCATGAGGCAACAATACTGGCTACTGAACCACCATGCCAACCTTGCTTTTTTTCAACACAGTTCAATGACACAGGTACAAAATCTATTCTGCCCTTCACCCATGATGCACGTTCCAATATCACATACCATGGATAATGTATTCTCCATTGAAAATGTGATCTTATTATTTATTAGTTTGTTATTATTAATTTTAATAGTTATTATTAATAGTTGTTTTTAGACTGGAAAGATTGAATGTCTTTGCGAGTGGGAGATCATGCCTCTTAAATTTGTTTGAGTTCATTGATGAAGTGATCAGAAATGTTGATGAGGGTAAGGCGGTAGACGTAATCTGTATGGTTTTCAGTAAGACCTTTGACAAGGTTACCATTGATAGGCTGGTCTGGAAGGTTAGAATTGCATGGAATCCAGAGGGAGCTGGCAAATTGTACACACAATTGGCTTCATGGTAGCAAGCAGAGGGTATTAGTGGAGGGATGCTCTCGGACTGGAGGCCTGTGACACATGAAGTGCCTCAGGGGTTGCTGCTGGGTCCATTGCTGTTTGTTATCTGCATCAATGATATTCTTGCGAAAGTACAAGACATGATTAGGAAACTTGAAGTTGACACTAAAATAGGCGGTATCATGGACATTGAGGAAGTTTATCAGAAATTGCAGCCGGACCTTGATCAAACAGGAGAATGGGCCGCGGAATATTTGGCAATGTTAGATCAAGGTAGGAGTTTCATGGATATTGGTAGGACATTAAGGAGTGTAGTTGAGCAGAGGGACCATGGAGTTTCGGTCCACCGTTCTCTGAAAGTGGGGTCAAGTTAGACATGGTAGTGAAGAAGGCTTTTGCCACACTAGCGTGTATCGGTCAGGACATGGTGGAGAGAAGTTGCGAAGTTATGTTGCAGTTATACAGGATGTTGGTGAGGCTGCAGTTGTAGTGTTGTGTTCAGTTTTAGTCACATTGCAATCGGAAGGATGTTTTTAATTTGGAATGTGTGCAGACGGAATTTACAAAAATGTTGCCAGGACTCAACAATATGAATTATAGGAAGAGGTTGGACAAGCGAGGACTTTTTTTCTTTCGAGAATAGGAGACTGAGAGGGATCTGATAGAAGTTTACATGGATAGGGTGAATGGATCCAGCCTTTTTTTCCTTGAGTTGGGGAATCGAGGAGGAGAGGACTTCAGTTTAAGGTGAGAGGGAAATGAATAAAAGGGAAAATGATTGAAACTGTTTTACACAGAGTGGTACACAACGGGAATGAGCTAACAACCGAAGTGGTTGAAGCATATGTATTAACGATATGTAAACGGCATTTGGGCAAGTACAGGGGCAGGAAAGGACGAGAATGCTATGGGCCAAGCGCTGGGAAATAAGGTTAGTGTGGTTGGATATTTGGGTCAGCATGGACGAGTTTGGGCCAAAGGGCCTCTTTGCCTCTCTCCATGCTGTAGGACTTGATGACTCTACAAATAGAATAGCATTTGGGTCAAGCTCTCATTTTTCCTTTGGTCATGAGTTCGAATCATATTTGGACGATGTTATTATAAATTAACTTTGCAGATATTTTGCTTTTCAGTTTGTTATCGACAATAGGTGTGTGTGTGTGTGTGTGTGTGCGTGTGCATGTGTGTGTGTGTGTGTGTGTGTGTGTGCCTGTGTATGTATGTGCATGTGTGTGTGTGTGTGTGTGTGTTTCTCAGTATTATTCAAAGGAAAATATCAATGTACATATTTGAAATATCCTCTCGTCATTCCTCTTTCCATCATAGTTTGAGTAACTTTGTTTTGTTCATAAACGTGTTGTTTTAGCAGATTAAAGAAATCTGCCTGACTTGTTCCTAACACTGACCCTGACACACTCTGAGAACTACATCATTGGCCATATCACCAACATAGTTGTAATTAGTTAAAAATCACACAACACCAGGTTATAGTCCAACAGGTTTAACTGGAAGCACACTATCTGTCTGAGTGACGCTCCTTCATCAGGTGGATGTCAATCACCTGACAATCACCTGATGAAGAAGCGTCGCTCCAAAAGCTAGTGTGCTTCCAATTAAACCTGTTAGACTATATCCTGGTGTTGTATGATTTTTAACTTTGTACACCCCAGTCCAACACCGGCACCTCCAAATCATAGTTATAATTATTTTGTTGTGGCCAGTGGAGGAGTGGGGCTAGAAAAGGGAGCAGTAAGCCAGTAAAGCACAGGGAATTATTGACTCAATCAGTCAACGTTAGTGTCGAGGAGTTCATTGGAGGAGATTCTGAGGGATAGGATTTGCATCTATTTCGAAAGGCAAGGAATGATTAGGGATACTCAATATGAATTTGTGTGATGGAAATCATGTTTAATTAATGCGATTGGGTACTTTGAAGAGGTGAGAAAGAAGATTGAAGAAGACGCTGTGGTATACATTATTTACACAGACTTCAGCAAGGCATTTAATAAGGTTCCCCATCGTAGACAGATGAATATAATTAGGTTATATGTAATCTAGGAAAAGCTAGCCAAACGGATACAAAATTGGATTGAAAGTAATAGATAGTTTTCCAGACTGAAGACCTGTGGCCAGCGGTGTGCTGAAAGAATCAGTGCTGAGCTCACTGCTTTTCATCACGGATATAAACAACTTTGATGTGATTATCGGAGGCATGGTCAGTAAGTTTACAGATAACATCACCAACATCGTGCAGTTGACAGTGAAGAAGATTATCTCAGAATATAACGGGATCCTTGACCATCCAAGAGCCAAGGACTGGCAGATGGAGTTTAATTTAGATATTTATGAAGCTTTGCACAAAGAGACGTACGGGTGAAGATTCATAGTTCCTTGAAAGTGGAGTTTAGGTCGGTAGAGTGGTGAGGAACGTGGTTGGCATGCTTGCCTTAATCGGTCAGAACATTGAGTATAGGAGTAGGGGTAGCGTGATGCGCTTGTACAGGATGTCGGTGAAGCCACTTTAAGAATACTGCGTCCATGTCAGATGACTCTGCTAAAGGAAGGATGTTGTTAAGCTTGAAAGGGTGCAGAAAAGATTTACAAGGATTTTCTGGAACCTGAGGGTTTGAGCTACAGGGGGGTGATGAACAGATTGAGGGTTTTTTTCCCTGGGCTGTCAGAGGCTGAATGGTGACATGACAGTGGTTTAAAAAGGTCCTGAGGGGCATGGATTGTCCGAATGGGCAAGATCTTTTTCCCAGTGCAGGGACGTCCAGTCCTAGACGGCAGAGGTTGAAGGTGACAGGGGAAAGACTTAGAAGGGACCTGAGGGGAAACTTTTTCACACAGAGGTTGGTAGATGTACTGTCAGAGGAAGTGCTGAAAGCGGGTACAATTACACATTAAAATGTATCTGGGTAGGTACATAAATGGGAATGGTTCGAAGGGATGTTCGCCAAATGCAGACAAGTGGGACGAGATCTGATGCAGATGCCTGATTGGCATGGACAATTTGGACAAAAGGATCTGTTTCCACTCTGTATGACCCTCTTATTCTCACAGCGTGATGAGGAGGGCCATTCAAATGGAAATTCCCTTCCCCAGAGGTTTGTGGTGCCTCTCTGATTACAAGTATTCACAGCTGAGTTAGTTAAAGATTTGACCGAGAGGTGTGTCACGGATAATGGGACACAGGCAGGAAAATGAGGCTCAGACCACAATCTGCAAGGAGAAGGTGAGGACTGCAGATGCTGGAGATCAGAGCTGAAAATGTGTTGCTGGAAAAACACAGCAGGTCAGGCAGTATCCAAGGAGCAGGAGAATCGACGTTTCGTGCCCGAATCCTGAAGAAGGGCTTATGCCCGAAATGTCGATTCTCCTGCTCTTTGGATGCTGCCTGACCTGCTGTGTTTTCCAGCAACACATTTTCAGCTCAGACCATAATCTGATCGGCCACAATCTTAATGCCTGGTGGAGAAGGCTCAAATTCTCCAATGACCCACTCCTGCTCCTCAGTCCCATCTTTCTGCGTTCCATTGAACCCCTCAAATCTGCTAGTCAGGAGCAGTTGAAGTCCACTTACTGTTATAGCATGGTGCACAGAAACAGAGGAGACCGTTTCGTCCCTCAAGACTGCCCCACACAATTTGGGAGCTTTCGAAAATGTAATTGGAAGACACAGGCTAGATATAATAGATGTCGCTCATCTCTCTTTACAGAGCTTCCCCACCCTGTAACTTGTGCTTCATTTGTTGATCATGTTGTAGACCCAGAATTACTGTGAATACAGCCCCCAAGGCTCACCCAGCGATGGCTCACAAAATCCGCTGGTCTCCCTGATTGCAACATTCCATCAAAGACCTTCCAGTAAAATAACACCAACTAACTTTTCAATAACAAAATGGGAGAACATCAGAAACGGGGGCAGGTCATTCCCATCCCAAGCCTGCCTGGCCCTTCACTAAGATCAAGGTTGACTCGCTCCAAGTCTCAAATCTTCTTCAATGTCCAAGTCTTCTTGAGCACTTCCATAGAAAAGAGAACAAAGAACAGGACTGATTTGGAGATGCCGGTGTTGGACTGGGGTGTACAAAGTTAAAAATCACACAGCACCAGGTTATAGTCCAACAGGTTTATTTGGAAGCACACTAGCTTTCGCAGCGTCGCTCCTTCTTCAGGTGATAGTGGAGGGCTCAATCCTAACACAGAATTGATAGCAGAAATTTGCATTGTGATGTAACTGAAATTATACATTGAAAAATTGATTGTTAAGCCTTTCATCTGTTCGAATACCATGACAGTTTCACTTCTTTCATATGTAAATCCCAAAACCTCTCTTTTTTTAAAGTTGCATTCTCAGGTTAGCTGTTAACAATGGTGATAGCTAGACAATATGGTGAAGGTGCTGGCCCCCTGTGTTCTCTGTCTAGGCCATGGTGTTTCGAATTAAACTAATCTAAAAAGTGAGATAACGCAGTTTTACATGGATTCATGCAGTTTTTGAGCTCAGAGTTCTACAGGAATGCGTGCAGTTAGGACCGTCAGCCCTTGACATTGTGCTGTTTATCCTACTCTAAGATCAGACTAACCTACATGCTTCCGTTCACTTTGTCCAATGTGCCTATCCAAGAGTTTCTTAAGTTTCCCTCACGTATTACACTCTACTACCACCGCTGGCAGCGCATTCGACACACCCGCCACTCATTGTGTAAAGAATCTACCGCTGATATCTCCCCTGAACCTTCCTCCAATTGCCTTAAAATTATGCCACTTAGTCATAGACATTTCTACCCTGGTAAAATGCTTCTAGCTTTGTGGGCGGCACAGTGGTTAGCACTGCGGCCTCACAGCGCTGGAGACCCGGGTTCAATTCCCGCCTCAGGCGACTGACTGTGTGGAATTTGCACGTTCTCCCCGTGTCTGCGTGGGTTTCCTCCGGGTGCTCCGGTTTCCTCCCACAGTCCAAAGATGTGCAGGTTAGGTGAATTGACCATGCTAAATTGCCCGTAGTATTAGGTAAGGGGTAAATGTAGGGTATGTGTGGGTTGCGCTTCGGCGGGGCGGTGTGGACTTGTTGGGCCGAAGGGCCTGTTTCCACACTGTAAGTGTCTCTCTATGCCTCTCATCATCTTGTACACCTCCAGTGAGAAAATCCCTCGCTCCCTCATGGTTTCTTCCTAAGACCTGCCCTCCAGTCCAGGCAGCTTCCTGGTATATCTCCTCCTGGTAAATTGCACTTAATGAAAATTAATTATGATCTCTACACTTTTTCGAGTCATTTACGGCACAAGGAAAGATGATTATCATCGGTGGGCATCAATCATCTCAGCTGCAGGGACACATCTGCAGGAGATTCTCAGCGTAGCTTCCTCATCCCAGGCATCTCCAGTTTGTCATCATAGAATCTCTACAGTGTGGAAGGAAGTGATTCAGCCATTGAGTCCAAACTGTGCAGATTAGATTCCCTACAGTATGGAAACATGCACTTCCGCCCAACCAGTCCACACCGACCCTCCGAAGAGTAACCCGCCCAGATACATTTCCCTCTGACTAATGCACCTAACATAATGGGCAATTTAGCATGGCCAATTCACCTCGCCTGAACATCTTCGGACTGTGGCAGGAAACCGGAGCACCCTGGGGAAACTCATGCAGACAAGTGGGGAATGTGCAAACTCCACAGACAGTTGCCCAAGGCTGGAATCGAACCTGGGACACTTGTGCTGTGAAGCAGCACTCTAAGCTACTGAGCCACCATGCCAGCAGTGCATTCACTGAAGTTTACAAAAATTTCAGGACAAGTTGTCTCTCTTCAGCTCGTGAAACAGTCTGTGAACATGTACAGAAAGACTTGGACAACATTCAAGATCGTGCTGTTAAAGTCTGGGTAACACTTATGTAATAGCACAATACTTTGCCACAGTAAAAGGAGGAGTTCATTCAGCACCTCAATCTATGGGCAAGCGATTCATCCCATCAAAACTACAGGGTAAGAAGAAGGATAGACAATTCAGTCCCTCCTGCCTGTTGCACCGGAAGACAGGGAGTCTGCTCTCTCCCACATGTCACATACATGGGAACAGAAATAAGCATTTCACACCCGGAGTCACTTACAAAGGAACAGGAAGAGGTTATTCAGCTTGTCAAGCCACTAACGCAGGAACAGGAAAGTATCAGAGATGGTCCAATATCACAAACAAATGGAGCAGGGGCTGCACAGACAGACTGCTCCAAATTGATCCACATTGCTTAATTACTCATGGTACATATGTGTTAATTTAACATGGGTTTTCTGGCAGTCGGAATGAAGCCAACATTTTTTAACCATTCTCCAAGTTATCTTCCACCTCCAAGAAGGCAGGCCCATGGTCTCCGTGGAGGTAAGAAGCCTTTGGGGAATAACTAACTGTTTCAGAATGAAGGTATTTTGGCTGCTGACAGGATTGTGTACAAAGTGACATTCAATGCAGTGTCACACAGTAACTGTGCATTAAAGTGTTCAGAGTTCTTTCAGAGCCTGCACCTCTCTGTCAATCGTCATGGGGGCTCTGCAGATGCATGTAAACTGTCGTGAATCAAACATTTAATGAAAAGTATGAAATGTTCACCCTGTTCAGCTGTTTGGGACAGAATGAGTTTCTGTCCATACCCGTCAAGCTTCAAGTTCTTATTCTCTCACAGCGCTACAGATTAAACATAGTTACTGCACCCTCTCCTCATGGTAACATCATGCCAGTGTTTAGTCGGGTCAAACTACTTTGCACTCTCTCAGTGACAAAGGGATCATTGTTTATAAAGCAGACCAAATATTTACAAAATGCAACAAATACTCTCTCAAAAGACACGATCAGTGGGAAAGATATTCTAACTTTTGTACTTCAATCATTTAGCATGAAGAGCCACATATCATTTACTTCCTGTCCCCGTATGAATTCTGTCAGTGACGTATGACCAAGGACATCCAGGTCCTTTTCAACAAATGCACTCGCCAACCTCTCTACCATTTAATAAATATAAATGTACATGATGGTATTTGTTGTTCACATCTGAATCATTTTTACACCTTGTGAACAGCTATTGCGCAAACATTGATCCTGCTGCCACCCATCAATCCTTCAGTCCAGAGAAAAACAGTATTCTTTCGTATCTCCATTTCCCAATTTTTAATCCATATGGTATATATTCCACCCCGACCTACCCATGGACTCTAACATTCCCCACTCACCTGTATTCAAACATGTCAAGCGTCTTCTAAACATACAAATACTCCACTCCCATTGGTTCTCAACTGTCGTTGTCACAATGGACAATCTCCACAAACAGGTTTATCAAAGATCATTTCCCATTCCTGAATCTCGGCAGAATTTACCAAATTATATCATTAGTCTCCAAGTATCTAGTTGCCACGGTCCTTATAAAAAGTTCCAATATTTTTTACTCACAGTTGCCATCAAGCTATTTAGTTTTCTGTTTTCCCTCTCCATCTTGTTTTAATTATTTAGGTTTACAACAGTTGTTTTCCAGTCTACAGCATCCTTTCCAGGATCTAACTAGCTTTGAAGAATAATCAGTAATTCTTTCATTATCTCTGTTCTCCTCTCAATCACTCTGCGATGTAGCTCATCAGATGCAGCAACTTATGAAACTTCAATTCAATTAGATTTCCAAAACATGCACTTCATTAATTCTGATTTCCTGCAGTTTCCCATTTTTATCAATCACTGTTCCCTCATATTTCTGGAAGTTAGTTTCTATACCTTCCCCTGTGGAGATGGAACCAAAGCATTCCTCTCAGCAGGCAGGTGGTTTCTGACCGCTTGTGAATACATTGGAGGACAGCACTTCAGAAATGATAAATCTATTACCCACTGCTGCCTGCAAAGTTCTAGAATCCAGTTTAATTCATCGTGAGTGTCAGCACAGTCCTGTCTTTGGTGTGAGACGACAGGAGGTGATACAGCTCAGTGACCACCTCAATTTTGAGACAAGCTGGTTTTACACTTTACACCTGAATGGGTGCAGCTTAGACAAATGTTCCTGGAAATCCCAGAGAGTATGTACAGTGCCCTGCTCCTCCCAGTTTACACAGCTTCCCTTCTTTGGAGTCTCAGCTGCATTTGTTTACCATGGACCCAGACACACTGTAAATGCAGTATTCAGAGTGGGGTCCCCAGACCCTCGGGGCTCCCTGAATGAACCCAGTCGCTGACATCACAATCCTGAGAACACCATCCACAGAGCCTCCACTGACTTTCTAGATAACAGCAGCAAGTCAATTCCCCACACCCATAGTGCATTCACTCAGTATTGAAAATGCCTTGGTCTCCTCAGTTTCTTGAGAAAGCTGTTACATCTCCACACAGACGCACAGTTACAGTTCTTCTCTCCAGTTCCTCTATATCTCAGCGACTATAAGTATTGCTGATGAAGTTGATCACCACACTCAGAGACGAGAGATAGAGGAACACAGCTCACGGTAACCAGGGACATCCCATAATAAATATGATATTCAGGAACATGTGAAAAGGGGAAATGTTAGAATAACATCCCATTCTATTTTCCTTCCAGTCCATCATCAGCAATCCTTTTGCTTGCTTTTCCTTTCTCTCTCTCTCTCTTTCTCTCTCTTTTGCGTGACATCATCCACTCAATAAAAACCTCCCGCTAACCCTTCCTACTATCCCTGATATAATATTATTTCCCAGTTGCATTCAGTTTTGATAGGTTCACTGAACTCGAAACGTTATTTGTGTTTCTTACGATAGACTGCCATACCTGCTGAGATTCTCCAACATCAACATTTGCTTGGTTATTTCACCTTTAATGTTGTTGTTTCACGGGATGCCTGCATCACTGGCAAGGGCAGCATTTGTTGTCCATCCTAGCTGCCCTTGACCACGCGGCCATTTGTCAAGGCAATATGGAGGCAAGCATATTGTCGTGGATCTGAGGTGACACTTAGTTCAGACAGGGCAAACATGTTAGGTTTCTTTACCAAATGTTATCAATAAAATAAGAAAAGAAACCCTGATGGTTTATGGTTACCATGATTGAAATTGGGTTTCATTCCAATTTTTGTCATTGGAATTTAAATTTAACCATCGACTATGGTCGGATATGAGACAATGTTTTTAGCGTCATAACCTGCGCCACTGAATTACACAGTCAGTGACTTAATTACTCTGTTTAAGAATCCCTGTTGTGAAGTTACTGAAGAGACAAGAACAAGTTGTGGTCAAACTATTTGTGACTGGAAGAGAGGTCAGAAGGGAACTGGAGCCATAAAATCTGTCGTTAACGAAGGGGTAGATGATGGTGAAGTCAGAAACAGAACTCAGGCAGAGCTGGAGATTAGGGATATCATGAAGGTGGGTGTCGGCAGGTTTGATCACAGAGAGAATATGGAGATATAAAACACAGCAAACAGGAGACTCAAAGTTCCGAACAGTCTTATTTCTTCTCAGATTTTTATGAGTAAATAGACTGGAAATGCATGAGAAGGAAATGGCGTTTGTGACTGAAAATTTATGTATTTGGTAAATATAATCACCCAGAATAGCAATAAGATTTACCATCATTTATAGAATTGACAGAGATAGACTTACCAGGCACACCAATAATAGCGAGGATAGGATAGTGCCCAGCTTGAATAATCACCAGTACAGCTTCTATCCTCACGTCTAACCATGGCCAATCCTGAGAAAGCCAGTAGAGAGCCGAGGATAAACTCCTGTCCATTGTTGGAACATTCCAGTCTAATGTTCTCAGATTAAAATCCATTGTCAGAACATTTTAATGTTCTCAGATTCTGATCTCTCTCTCTTTCTCTGTAGCGGCTGATCCCAATCTTGTTGAGGTTGACTCTGCACCGAATAATATGGCATAATAAGGTGAAAGAAGTCGCTAATTATGGAAGAGGTAAATCCTCCAGTGACCCAGTTAGGTCCAGGAAGACTGATATTAATCATAGTCACTGAGCAAACAGCTCCGGTTAACCCATTTCGTGGCTGGTGTGGCTGGGATTTTAATATCGCTGATTATTGAGCTAATGGCACATCTCCAGTTGTAAACATAGAGGTGAGGGAGAGACATAATTCTTTCGCTTCTCAAGCTCGATGATTCTGGTTTGTTTTCGCAGTATAGGAAATGCTGGGCACCCAGGGCCGTCTGTGTCTGATCACCAGGCCTGCTACATCTTTTCGTTTTATTTATTTATGTTTAACTTTGACTTTTGGCTGTCCAGCATTAAACGGCTTAGGTGGGTTTAGACATTTTTGAGATACACCTACAGAGCCATAGACTATGTAGATACAGTCCATTCCTTGTGGTCCTTGCAGCCGCGGCCTGGTCCTGTGGAGTGGTGGTCAAACTCTCACAGAACCAGAATTTTTAGTTTTATCTTTTGCCATTTATTGCTGGAGTCTGAGCAGGGTTGGAAGGCAGTAAATCTCTCCTGGGTGCTACACGCTGTCTATGTGATTTCTCTCGGAACTGTCTTTTAATGTTCTTTCCTCCTGGATTGGAGAACTGCATGTCAGACATTCTGTTTCCTACATTTGTTTTTTGGCATTTGTGTGCTCGTTGGATGATACCATATTGGAGCAGTTACTGGATAGTTGTTAAACAAACTATTATTCTGCTAAGTTTTCCAACAGAATTAAGTTATTGCAAGTTCCTCTTGCTTTTGTTGTCTTCTATCAACAGTGTTCGAATAAGTTGTGTTTTGCTTAATGTCGAATATTTTGACGAAGTAAATTCTATCTCAAATACAGCATCTCACGTTTTCCAGCAGAATGGGCCGCGCTGGAGGAGTGATAATCATGTCAGAAATTATATCGGATATTCAATCCAACTCTCAGATCCAGGCCGGACACATGTAAGCCCAGATGAGATACCTGCTCAGAATGAAGCACTGCGTAGACCAGGCTAATGTAATGCTCAGCAATCCGTCCAGGATCGAACACTGTTTAGAGCTCACCGTTCACTACTGATGTGTCCTACAGTGCACTTATCTATATGATGATCTGTACTAGATGATCTGTTTAGCACAGAACGCTGTGCAGAACACACAAAGGCATTGATCTATACAAATGGACTGCATGTCTGTGCAACATGGGGAGCTGTGCAGTGAATAACAGTGAATTTATCTATTAATCTGGAGCAGTTACCTTTCCAGCATACACAGCTGTATGCACCAATCACTGCTTGCTGGGTAACACTGTGTAAGATCACTGCCCAGCGTGGGGAAACTTGCAGCTCATGCTGGAAGTGACAAGATGTGCAGTTCCCCTCCATTTCCAGCTCCATATCTACATTGTGGCATGACACTGGAGTGCTGTGGGTGTGAAACTCACTGACAGAGAGAGATGGCAGGGGAATCATTTTAAATACCAACAAATGGGAGGAGCTTGGTTAAAAGAGAGGGTGAGATTGAGAGATAATATCAGAGAAGGATCTGATGGTAAGTTTAAAAATTGTGAAGTAAAAACATTTCGACAGCATCTTGCAATATAGGCCACTTGTTCCAGGAATGATGGGTGAGCAGCATATTGGTGTAAGTTAAGATGATGGACTGAACAATAATTGGGCTGAATCGAACAATAATTTGTCTCAGTGCCATTTTCATTGAGTGTGACAAAAGGAATGTCTGCACGAGGCAGAGCAAGTTTCCTGGTATTATCTTATCGAACTCACCTCATTAACTATCCACCGCACCCCATGGTGTCCCTCTCATTCAATGCCAGCCCGATTCTCCCACCCATCATGGCTGGAGGTACACACCATCTCCCGGATGCCCCTGGATATTCACTGATTCCTGGCAATGCTGCCATCATTAAAAGGCCAATGGGTACACGGTTGAGCTTTCTCAGTTTGGAGCTGCCCTGCATAGTTTACCCGAGCATGGCAGATAAGGGGAAGTTACACCACAGCTTGGCAATAGGGGCACGGAGGTCCTGGTGAATAGTCTAGTACAGAGGAGGAACCATTCTCTTCCCAGAGGGAGCCGCACCACCAGACCCACCGAGCATGGTCTGAGCACATCACCCAGCTCAGTGCAGTATCTGACGTCTGAAGAAAATTCCAACAATACAGGAAAAGCATCAGTAACCTTCCCCACTCTGTCAGGTAAGGGTCACCGTATTCTCTCTACTCTCTCACACTCACTGTATATCTGTTAGCAGCTTCCCCAGTATAAGGCTCCATCACTCTGACTACTACAAAACAGCACCTTCTCTCTCTCACCTACGCAATACCCCCGCATGGTTATAAAATGTTCTTATGAGTGCTGTTTCTAGAATTCTCTGGATGATGTCGTTTGTACAATGTTCCAGAAAATTTTCAAATTAATTCAACTTTCGCAAAATCTTCATCCTCCAATATGAAGGATGAAGGAGCAGAGTTTTCCTTTTTTTAAAATCACTCAGGATGAAAATGCATCATGAGGCCATTAAGCCTCTCAAATATACCCTCAGCCCGTAAACACTTGAAGACTCACTCTCTTCTTGAAGACAGGCGCAATATTGGTGTTTCGCCAGTTTCACTGGAACACTCCTGTAATCCCGAGAGTTATGGAATATTTCACACAGTGCCACCAGTCACTCTGTAACCACTTCTATTAAAGCAAGCTATGAAGTGTTGATGAGCTGTTTACCTTCGGTCTTTTCTGTTTGAGAAAAGCCTTGTTCGTTTTGTTCGAGACAGTGCAAAACTTTCATCTGACTCCAATTTTGTTTATAATGTTGAACCTCTTTGTGCCTTCCCTGTGAGGAA
>NC_057717.1:29212937-29217927 GCF_004010195.1 Chiloscyllium plagiosum | reverse complement strand
ACAATAGCATAGGCTACATAAATCTTTAAACCGTATATTGTAATGAATTTGTACAGTGAATGTCACACTTTAACACTACAGTCACTGACTACAGCTCTGTACCTTTCACCAAGATCTTCACCAAAAAGCGCGCGAGCTGACTGACCATGTGATGCCGATGTGGAATTCCAGTTCTCTCCAAGATATTCCCCACCCGGCTGGACATTAATTTCCTTATCAATGTAGACTACAAATCCCACATTCAGGCTCAGTTTCAAGGCTTGCAGGGCGGATTACAGACCTGCTTTAGCTGAACACACTGAGGGTGCATTTGGCAGACAGAGGGATCCTGAGGGTGGGATTTGCTGTTCAGCTGGTGCCAGAGCCGGACTCCTATAACAGTGAACGGGAGCTCGCTTTATAAAGAAAGGGGGCAATTCACTAATTGTGTTGCAGCGAAATTGCGTTTAATAAACACACCTTATTGGATAACTGCGTGTATTTTGAATGGAGGACCAAAATTGATGGACCAAAGCGAATACAGTAGTTCCTATTTTATATGTCCCGATGTTTAAACATACTAAAGGATATGAACATTGTGTGGGGAAAACTGAATTGAGGAGATTTTCACCATGAACTAGAATGGAGGATGCTCAGTGTGTTGTATGACCTACTCCTTCCCCGATGTTTCTGTGCAGTCTGTGGGAAAGCTCTGTAAATGCTGCACCAGCTCTCAGATGTTAGGAAGGAGATCTCTGCAGGGTCAACACGGTAGTACTTCCCGTTCCAATACTGAGGCTGGTTCCGGGTGATCTGTACGGTTTTATCCTTTAAGATCCCGGAAAAGATTGACACAATAGAGTGTCTTGCTTGGCCGTTTCCGAGACCAATGTAGAGTTTGCATTCCTGAAGAAGGGCCTGTGCCCGAAACGTCGAATCTCCTGTTCCCTGGATGCTGCCTGACCTGCTGTGCTGTTCCAGCAATAAAGTTTCAACTTTGGTCTCCAGCATCTGCAGACCTCACTTTCTCCTAGAGTTTATCACAGGTCTGTCTGTCTGGAGTCATGCTTAGGCCAGACCAGGAAAGCACGGGAGATTCACTTCCTGAAAGTACATTGAGGAAGGAAATTGGTACTTACAATCGACATGGGCTTGAAGGTTAATGACTCCAGGTTTTACATCTCGATATTTTATTAATTATAACGTCCACCAGCTGCCAGAGCATTAGCCTGGTCTGGATTAGTAATCCAGTGACATCTCCACAACAACACCATCTCCACACGGGGACCTATATGAAACCACACTGAGCTGGTTATTTCTGTGTTGCTTGACAGCTCTGTCAAAAAGAACTCCTACCAATGTGACTATAGCGACTGGACTCAGGGCGTGGTAAATGGTCAGACTGTTCTTATTCGCTTGTTATGGGATTGGACATAGCTGAGTAAATTTCTACATTGTCAGGAAGGTGTCAGAGTTGGAACTGGAATGAAACAGCTTCCCCAGGGACACGGCTTGTTGTGCAGCACAAGTCTTCAATCCTATTGCAGGAATGGGGTCAGGACCCATTGCATTTGTCTTATCTACTGTGTTCGGCTGTTTCTTCATGTCACATACAGCAAATCAGATCGATTAAAGATTGGCATCTGTGATTCTGTGGGCAACATGGTGAGGGTGAGGTGGATCATCAACTCAACACTTTTGGCATTGGAAGTTGCAGATAATACAACCATGTCTTTTACACTGATGTACAGGGCTGTCCTGTGATTTAGTATGAGGATATTTATGGAGTCCTCTCCTCCAGTGAGTTGTTTAATAGTCCATCGACATTTATGTCTGGATGTGGCAGCACTGCAGAACTTCGATCTGATCTGTTAGTCTTGGGATCATTTCGCCCTCTGTATCAGATGTTAGTCCTGCTGTTTCGAATGTAATCAGTCAAGTGCGATAGCTTTAATGGATTATCATCAGGTTTAGGTACACATGGTTCCGACTCTATCATGTTCACCCGCACTTGTCACTGAACCATAGATCAGCTTGATGTTAATGGTAGACTGAGGGATTATCCTTGGGAAAATGTTACAGAATGTAGTTGAATACAATTCTGCTGCTGCTGTGATTCTACCGCACCACATGAATGCCCGCTTTGATCTCCAATATGTTCAATTCAATTCTACTGACTATCTCCCAGTTCACACCAAGACCCATTCACCCATCAGCCCTGTACGCAGTGTCTTAACCTGGTTTCTGATGTGGTAACACTTCCATTTTCCTATTCTCATTCTGCTTAAGGTCTCTCCCTGGTGTCACGCCTCCAATTTGTTACTTTACTCAAACCCCTTGACATATGCATCTCAATATTTTCTATTCCCCCAATGCCATCTTCTGTGTTTGATGTGAATGCGTTTCCCTCTGTTTCTCTCCCTGAGTATGATTAAGAGCTCTGCAGTGTCAGAGATGCCAGCCTTATGCAGTTTCAGATCAAGGAATTTATGCACCTTGCATTATCGGTCACTTCCCAGTGCACAGCATTCCGTATTAGGCAAGATGTTTGAGCACCTTTACCACACGTCTATGGAACTTGTTCAAAAACAGACATTACTGACGAAACTCAGCAGGTCTGGCAGCATTTCGTAGAGTGAAAGCAGAGTTAATCTTTCAGGGCCAGTGATCCCTCTGTGAAGCTCCCATATTCTCTAGCAATTTTTGCATTTTCGTTCCCAGTATCCACAGTTATTTGTTTAATTGAAAATTTGTTCTGAACTTATTCATTTATAGAGAACCTCGACAGGTCTGGTATCATCTGCAGAGAAAGAGAAACAGAGTTAGCGTTTCAAGTCCAGTATGACACTTTTTCAGAACTGAAAAGGATTGGAAAATGAGCTTTATAATCCCTTGATACATGTGGGGAGTGGGTTGACGGGTAAAAGAGGTTGTGGCAAAAGATAAACATGCTTTTAGTAGTGGTGAACGAGAAGAACATGTGAAGTAGCCTAATAATTAAATGGCGATTGGGGAAAAGGGGTTCTCTCTATTGGGTGAACGATAAAGAAGGCACAACCACACAAGGTCATAGGGAAGCCAGGAGGGAGAATGTACGGAAACTGGAGAACAGTTATAATGGGGTCAGAGTGTGAAGTTATGAAATTGCATGTTACCTCCTACAGGATTGTAACGTACGAAAGTGTAAAGTGAGTTGTTACTCGAGCTTGGGTTGTGCTGCCTTGGAACATTGCAGCAGCCCAGGGCCGAAATGTCAGCATGAGAGCAAGGAAGGTTATTGAAATGGGAAGCAATGAGATGGTCAGGATGATTTCTACAGACAGAGTGGGAGTGTTCCTCAAAACAATCTCTGTTTGGTCTCGCCAATATAGAGAGACCGCATTGTGAGCAGCAATGATAGGAGACCAAATTGAAAGTTTACAAGAGAAATGCTGCTTCACCTGGAAGGTATGTTTGGGGCCTTGCACAGTGAGGAGGGAAGTGATGAATGGACAAATGTTGCAGCTTCTGAAATTGCATGGGATGGTGCCATGGGGGTGTGGGGAAGTGTTCGGGATGATGTAGGGTGTCACAGAGGGAACGGACCCTGCGAAATACTGACAGTGGGCGGGAGGGGAAGGTGTTTGATGGTGCTGTCCTGCTGGAGATGGTGGAAATGGCGTAAGATGATTATGTAATGTGGATTCTAGTGCAGGAGGAAGTGTGGACAAGGAGGAATCTATCATTGTTCTGGGATGGAGGGGATGGATTGAGGGCAACACCGTGGGAGATGGGACATTGACAGCTGAAGGCCCTGGCCACCAGAGTTAGGGGATTTCTGGTTTGAAGAAAAATGTGGTCACGTTAGGCGCAGCTCACAGGAATGTGGCATCATCAAACAGAAATAACAGAGATGGGCAAACTTGGAGAATAGAGTCAGCCTCCGCTGTTCTTGTGTTCAGCCAAATGCAGAAGTTCCCCCTGAATGATTGAAAAGAACCAGGCATCTAAACTGAGGATTTCTGCCTCACATCTGGTCTGAAGCGGAATGTGGAAATAGACCCAGAGGAAGGTCAATGAGTATACATGAGCAGACATTCAAGCAGATATCCCAAACCGCCCAATAATTATTGTTTCTGTTAAAAGAAGAATTCTATAAATAGATGAACCATACATGGTTGACAAAAGCTCTCAAGGATACTATTGATGAGCAATAGTGGAGGGCCAGATTTATAATGTTTATTTCAGGGACCATAAGCTGATGTTAGGCATTAATTTCAGCTGTGCTTCTTGATTTACCACCCAGAAAACACTGCCATTTCTATTCCATCCTCTTCCCTGCTCCTCTCCCCTTCCTGGTTTCGGTTTCTCCCTCTCAAATTACAGAATACATTCTCTCACATTATGGTCCCGACCCACTTCACCTGAAACCCTTTGATTAGGTCTACCTACTCTGCTGTAGAATCAAGCTGCGTTTTGTGCTGCCAGTATGCTCTGGTCTCAGTGGGGCACCACCCCCCACCTTTTCCTCCGCTACATCGATGACTGTATCGGCGATGCCTCGTGCTCCCAAGAGGAGGTTGAACTCCACTTTACCAACACCTTCCACCCCGACCTCAAATTCACCTCAACCGTCTCAGACTCCTCGCTTCCCTTCCTAGACCTTTCCATTTCTATCTCGGACGACCGAATCAACACGTGCATTTACTATAAACCGACCGACTCCCATAGCTGCCTAGATTACACCTCCTCCCACCCTGCCCCCTGTAAAAACACCATCAAATATTCCCAATTCCTTCGTCTCTGCCGCATCTGCTCCCAGGAGAATCAGTTCCAATACCGTACAACCCACATGGCCTCCTTCTTCAAAGACTGCAATTTCCCCCCAGATGTGACCGAAGATGCCCTCCACCGCATCTCCTCCACTTCCCGCTCCTCCCCCTTGAGCCCCGCCCCTCCAATCGCCACCAGGACAGAACCCCACTGGCCCTCACCTACAACCCGACAAACCTCCATATACATCATATCATCC
>NC_057717.1:29207545-29212248 GCF_004010195.1 Chiloscyllium plagiosum | reverse complement strand
AACACATTTTCAGCTCTGATCTCCAGCATCTGCAGTCCTCACTTTCTCCTCTGGTCTCAGTGTGGCTCGGCCTCACCATTCATGCTGTTTTACACTTCCCACTCACATTTCATTCTGGAAAGTTTCCTTCTTGGCGTAAACTGTATTGAAAACATCTCTCCCCCTTTGCACTAAATTCATACTTGGATCCAAATTTCAAAAAGTATACTCAGCCTTCATCTCACTCTGTTAAAGGTAGACGCTGACCGTGTGGTACAAGAATTTCCCTTCTTATATGGTTCAGGCCAGAGATGCGCTTTCACTGTAGAGATGATCACCCCATTTGGACAAAGCAATTCAGGTGTTTGATGTCTTATTGGTACTCGTAACAGTTTCCTGCTGCCTTAGTATTGTAACATGGAGAAAAACAAATCACAGTATGAAGCTTGGGCTGAGTGTTATTTACCTGTCATTTCAATACTGTTTCAAATTTTCAGTGCTTATATTTAAATGCTTTTTCGTGAAGTTAGTGAAAGATAGCATATATGAAGTTGAGGTATGACATTGTAGATGTTTATAAAACCATGAGAGGTATGAAGAGAGTGACCAGCCAAAGTCTTTCCCACTGGATGGGGGAGTTCAACCATAGAAGGCATAGGTTTAAAGTGAAAGAGAGAAGATTTGAAATGGACGAAGGGTCAATGTTTTAACACAGAGAGTGATGTGTGTATATGGAATGAGCTGTCAGAGGAAGAGTGGGAGATGCAAGTACAGCTACAACATTTAAAACTCATTAGGACAAACATATGAATGGAAACAGTCAGAGGCATATGGATAAAATGCAATCAGATGAGACGAGTTTAGTTTGGAAAACCTGGTCAGTATGGATAAGTTAGACCAAAGGGTCTGTTTGTGGGCTATATGATTGTATGAATCTAGAAAGCGATGAGAAACGGAGAAAAGACATGATGTAGTAAATTGGCAAGAAATACAAAAACAAGCAACACAAGCTTTTCCGAGCATATAAAAAAAAGTTCAAGATGAGCGCGTGACCTTAGGTAGAAATTAAGTCAGAAAAGTATGCTGAGATAATTGGATGGGGTGACTGAAGAATTGGCTACAGGGAACAGACAGATAATTTACACCCATGTTTTACATCTTTCCGCACAGGGGAAGGCACAATAAGTATTTTAATGATGTAAACGAAATGATAATAGGAGGGAAGTTCTTGAACCGTCTCTAACAAAAGGAACAAGGATGTTTCTAACAGATAAGAGTAGGAGTAGACAGACCAGCAGTAATTCACAGCTGGTTTTAAAAGAAATGGTCACAGTCTTGGGATCATGGCGCCCTCTCTATCAGATGTTAGTTCTGCTGTTTGTTAGTGCAAGCAGTTTTGGGCGGCACGGTGGCACAGTGGTTAGCACTGCTGCCTCACAGCGCCAGAGACCCGGGTTCAAATCCCACCTCAGGCGATTGTCTGTGTGGAGTTTGCACGTTCTCCCAGTATCTGCGTGGGTTTCCTCCGGGTGCTCCGGTTTCCTCCCACAGTCCAAAGATGTGCAGGTCAGGTGAATTCGCCATGCTAAATTGCCCGTAGTGTGAGGTAAGGGGTAAATGTAGGGGTATGGATGGGTTACGCTTCAGCGGTTTGGTGTGGACTTGTTGGGCCGAAGGGCCTGTTTCCACACTGTAAGTAATCTAATCGAATCAGTAAGTGCGGTAGCTTGAATGGGTTGTGATCAGGTTTAGGTACACATGGTTCTGACCGTGACATGTTCACTCACACTCATCACTGAACTGGAGATCGGCTTAATGGTAATGGTTGACTGAGAGATTATATTGTGGTTGAATATAATTCTGCTGCTGCTACTACTACGACAGCTGCTATGATTTGCATCATCACATTAATGTCCAGTTTGAGCTGCAATATCTGCAATACAATTCTGCTGCCTGCCCTCATTCGCACGGGGACCTGGTCACTCTTCTCCCCTGTACACAGTGCCCTATCCCGGTTTCTGATGTGGGAATGCTACCATTTTTAAAAAAAATCTCATCTTGTTAGAGTATCTTCATGATGCTATGCCTCCAATTTGTCGCATTCCTCAAAAGCATTTAACGTTTTCACCTGAATCTTTCCTCCTCCAGTAATGCCATTTTCTGTTTATAGTGAATGTGTTTTTCCCTCTGATTCTCTCCATGACCAAGATTAAGAGCTCTATAGTGTTGGTGATGACAGTCTTATGTAGTTTCAGAACAAATGAATTTGTATACCTTGCATTATCATTCACTTCCCGGTGGATGGCACTCCATGTTGGACAGGGCGTGTGAGCAGCTTTGACACACATGTTTGAAACTTGTTCAATAACAGAAATTGCTGAAGACAATGACAAGTCTGACAGCATCTGTGGAGTGAAAGCAGAGTTAATCTTTCGGGTTCTGTGACTGTTCCTCAAAGCACCCAGTAAGCTATATTTAAAATGTATTCTGTAACTTTTCATTTTTGAAGGAACTCAGTGGGTCTGGCAACATCTGCAGAGACAGAGAAACAATGTTAATGTTTCAAGTCCAGTGTAAATCTTCTTCAGACGTGTAAAGGATTGGAAAGTGAGTGTTTTAGCATCTTGTCAGAGGGAGGAAAGAATTTTTGGAAGCCCACTGTGAAAGACAAATGGGCTTTAAATTGTGGTGAAAGAGACACAGACATACAATGGATGTAAACTAATGTGTAAATATTAGAAATTGATTTTCTCTGTTGAATGCAACATAAACAAGACACAAACTTAGGGAGCCCAGGAGGGAGAGTGTATGGAAAATGGAGAACAGTCACAATGGGTTCATGCTGTGAATTTATGGAATTGAATATTAACTCCTGTAGACTGTAACGTAACAAAGTGTAAAGTGGGGTGTTACTCGAGCTTGGGTTGTGCTTCATTGGAACATTGCAGCAGCCTGCAAATCTTTGGGTATTGACTCTATCTATTCCTCCCATTATCTTGTACACCTCGATCATTTCTCCTCTTTCCTCCTTGTCTCCAGAGAGAAACGTCCAATCTCGTTCAACTTTTCTTCATAAAGCAAGCCCTCCAATCCAGGCAGCATCCTGGTAAACCATTCCTCCCATTATCTTGTACACCTCGATCATTTCTCCTCTTTCCTCCTTGTCTCCAGAAAGAAACGTCCAATCTCGTTCAACTTTTCTTCATAAAGCAAGCCCTGCAATCCAGGCAGCATCCTGGTAAACCATCTTTTGCAGCCACTCCAAAGCCTCTGTATCTTTCCTATGTTAGGGCGTCCACAACTGGACACAATATTCCAAGTGTGGTCTCACCAGGGACTTGTAGAGCTGCAGCAATACCTCACGGCTCTTAAACTCGTTCCCCCTATTAATGGAAGCCAAAACACCATATGCTTTCTTGACACCCTATCCACTTGGGTGGCAACTTTGAGGGATCTATACACTTGCCCACCCCGATCCCTCTGTTCCTCCACACTGCCAAGAATCCTGTCTTTAATGCTATATTCAGGATTCGAATTGAACTTCCAAAATGCATCACTTTTCATTTATCCAGGTTGAACTCCATTTGTCATTTCTCAGTCCAGCTCTGCATCCTGTCTATGTCGCGCTGCAGCCTACACAAGTCCTCTATACTATCGACGTCACCTCCAACCTTTGAGTCATCAGGAAGTTTACTAACCCACCCCATAACCTCCTCATCCAAGTCATTTATAAAAACTACACAGAGCAGAGGCCCAAGAACACAGCCCTGTGCGATCCCTCTCAATACTGTCCCCCAAGCAGAATACTTACCATCTAGAACCACTGTCTGCCTTCTGCCAGCCAGCCAATTCTGAATCCAGATAACCAAATCTCCCTGTATCCCATACTTCCTGACCTTATGAATGAGCTTTCCATGGGGACCCTATCAAAAGCCTTGCTGAAGTCCACATGCACCACTTCCACTTCTTGACCGTCGTCGACCTGTCTTGGCACCTTCTCAAAATAAATCAATAAGATTTGTGAGGCATTACCTGCCCCTCACAAAGCCATGCTGATTGCCTTTAATCACACAATGCTTTGCC
Organism: Chiloscyllium plagiosum; assembly: GCF_004010195.1. Taxonomy (NCBI): domain Eukaryota; kingdom Metazoa; phylum Chordata; class Chondrichthyes; order Orectolobiformes; family Hemiscylliidae; genus Chiloscyllium; species Chiloscyllium plagiosum. The sequence continues at coordinate 29,208,186 of NC_057717.1, read as the reverse complement.
AAATAGTCAAAAATCTTATCCCTCAGATTTTTTTCCAAACTTTGCTGGCCACAGACGTAAGACTGACTGGTCTGTAATTGCCAGGGGTTTCCCTATTAACCTTCTTGAAATAAGGAACAGCATTCGCCTCCTTCCAATCTTCCGGTATGACTCCTGTGGAGAGTGAGGAGGCAAATATCATCGCCAGCGGCTTAGCAACCTCCTTTCTTGCTTCCCAGAGCAATCTCGGATAAATCTGGTCTGGCCCTGGCGACTTATCCATCTTAATGTTTTCCAAATTGCTAGTACTTCATCAATCTTGATCTGGTCATGACTGATCTGGCCCAGCTCCTCCAAGTTTTCATTTACAACAAGTTCCCTTTCCCTGGTGAAATTCGAAGCAAAAAACTCATTTCGGGCTTCCCCTTTCTGCTCAGACTCGATGCATAAATACCCTACGCTATCCCTGATCGGCCCTACATTTTCTCCGATTATTCTCTTATTCCTCACGCATAAGAAAAATGCCATTCGGTTCTCTCTAATCCTTCTTGCCAAGCCTTTGTCATGCCCCATCATGGCTCGCCTCAGTCCATTTCTGAGCTCCTTTCTGGCAAGTCTGTAATCCTCTAAAGCCGTGCTAGATCCTTGCTTCCTCCATCTTA